>NW_026086604.1:26522500-26712176 GCF_022539395.1 Myiozetetes cayanensis
ATGTTTCCCCTTTTTCAGTCTGTAAGAACTTCTCCAATATGATGAGTTCATCCACCAGTTCCCTCAGCACCCACAGATACATCGGGTCCCAGGAACTTGTGTTTCTGCGTGAGCTCCTTGGTCATCCATGCAGGTGGCCTAGCATTTTACCTGACTTCTTATTTGTCAGGATGCATTGCTCCTGAGCTCAGAGAAGGTCATCCTTGAATATCAAACAGCTTTCTTGGACCTCCCTTTTCCCCAGAGTTTTATCACGTACGACTCTATCAAGCAGATCCCCAAAGAGGCCAAAGTCTTATCTGCTGAAGCCCAGGGTAGTGAGCTTGCTGTGTGCCCTCCTCACTGCCCTGAGAATCTTGAATGCCACCATTTCAAGGTCACTACAGCCAATGCTGCCTTGGGATTCACATTCCCACCTCCTTGTTGATGAGAACAAGGTCCAGTTACTCTTCTTACTAGTCCCTCTATCACTTGGAGAATGAAACTCCATGCACTTCTTATGCTAACCTTCATTTCTAGTGAGGAACTTCCTAACTCCTGAGGAAGTACCCTATAAAAAACAAAGTTTAAAACTCAGGAGATCAGTGCCTGCTCGTTAGTCCAAACTGGAACTAAATACTAATACTTCAAGTTTCTTGTAAAGTTGTGTTTCAGAGTTGGACTAGAAATGTATTCTAAGTTATTAATAATTGTTTAATGTGTATTTCCAAAGTAAAACAATGAAGGAAAACCTTCTTTGAAACCAGAACATTATTAAATGAATTCAAGAACCAATAGAAAGAAAGATAAAAGTTCAAAATTTTCTGATATTTATGGTTTTGCTGGATTGTCTTTTGCTTTCATCCATGGGTACTGATCTGAAATTATTCCCAGAGGGTATGTGTGAACTTGACAACTGTGATTATGGAAAAAATATCAGGAAGAGTTATTCAAGAGCACAGGAGGCTATGAAAGCCAAGAATCTTAGGATCTATCAGAACCACCTGAATAACACCAACAAAATTATTCTCTGGGTAAAACTAGTTTGATATGAAGGTGATTTGGTTTTTAGTTTTGCTTTGTTTTGTTTTTAATTATCTGCCTTACTCTATTAAAATAATTGTTTTCAGTAGAGAAAAGGAATAGAGTAGGACAGCTTGGAAGGGTCCTGCTTTAGGCATCCAGTATGATGTATTGTCTATTGTATTCCACTGAAGAAAAAGACACAGAGAAATCTTGATGTCCCTGCTTAAATGCAAGGAAGATCTGTTCTGCATTACTGTTGTTTCACAACTGTGTTTCTCTTTTTTGTGGATTTGTTTGGTTCTGTTTTTCAATAGTCACATAGAGGTACTTTTTGGGAAATTAAACAGACATAAATAAACATAGTTTGCATGTCTATTTTAATTTTGGTTGTATTGCTCTTGCTACAAAGTTAGATACTACCTGGAGAACTCACTTGTCACATACTCTTATCCTCAGGCTTTTACACAGAAGTGGACACATTTTTCATTACACTTTTCACAGCAGAGTTCAGGGACATCCTTCTCTCACTCTTATGAAAGCCTATGGAACACCTTACAACACTATGGAAAACACACTGTGTTCTCTCCTGCACGGTTAAAGGCTACAGGACATCCAGCTTTGACATTCTTCTATTACTCAGTTCAATTAAACAGCTTTAAATATGTCAACGGGTTTATTCATTAAATGACAAAAAAGGAATTTAATTGATTCAGTACAGCTGGTAGTTTAAAAATATATACACTTCTGTTATAACTAGTTAGCCCAAAATATTGTGATGTAGTCAAGGATTCTGTGCTTTTAAACTGTCTTGCTTATCCATTCTGACAGTATTAAATGTAAACTCCTGTGATATTAGTAAATTAACTTTTACTAATCCCACTTATAAATAGATTTACTGCCGAGTGGAAGATCAAAAGGTTAATTTATTGGAGAAACTCTCACTAGCTATTAGCAAAATTTATAGGTTAGTACAGTTCTAGACATTAATCAGATTTCTACATAAAACAACATATTACAGTATGCCAGTCCAACCTCTGCTTTCAGGAAAGACCTGGATCATTATGCTGTAGCAAAAAATGCTTGACTAGTCTCAGCAAACTCAACACATACCATTGCTTCAAGATTGCTAAGAAATCCCTGACTAATTTTTCTAGAATCCAAGCTCCGCCTCCCTACTGCATGAATTGCTTACTTAAATTAATTCAAACAAATTATAAAAATAAATAAACCAAAAGTACATGCCAGGATGCTTGTCTTGAACAGCACAGATACTTTATGTAAGCACATATATATGATTTAGAAGTCTAATCCTGATGAAAAAATAACAGCCTAAAGCTCCTAAATCACATACATGCTTTTGAAAATGTTGGCAATAACCCCTCAGACATGAATTCTCTGAGATGATCTGCTTCTCTAGGTTAAAATTCTCTGCACCAAAAGGCAGTTGTATTCAGACTGGTTTTTGCAGTAAGGACTGTAAATTAGAATTGCAACAATAGTGATTATAAATTGTAATTGACTTCAGGATGTTAGTGATATGCAGTCTTCGTCCATATCATGGTAGAATACAACTTGTCTGATGTATAAATCTTGATGCCTTGTCTTTAAAGCATGTAATTTTAAAATTAATAAATAAGATAAACAGATCTCATACCTGTATTACTGTAGCTTACTTCTACTAACAGGTCATGCCAGGAATTGCCTAGTAGAAAAGGCTGTTTATGCAGTATTGAAGCACTCAATGGAACTATAATATGGCAATAATGTGTATTTTTTTTCTTAGTATTTAAGGCATCAATAGGAACAGCAACTCTCAGAGCAATCAGTTTGCTCATATTTCAGCAGTTCATAGAGGTTCATAGAGGTTTCTTATGAAACAGGGACTTCACTGGTCTTGTTCACAAAGAAATAATCTGTAATTCTAGGCAAGGCAAAGAGAAGTGCTAAATGACAAACAAAAGATACAGTGTATAACCTTTCATAGAGAAGCATCTAAGCCTTAAATGACAATATTTTCAGACACTTTAAATTACATATTGCAAAAGGATGCATTTTCCTGTGTCCATGCACTTATGTGTGGACCATTCTGCCTTTATCCAGGGATGGGTTAATGTTATGAACATGCCAATGTGCATTTTGTAACTGCATATGTCCCTGTCCCTTAGCAGAATACATGTGCATGGACACCCAAGCATACTTTGAGCTTGCTCTGCTTAGGCAACTCAGATTATGGGTAGAGGAATCTAGATTGGTTTGTATACATCTCTGCAGAAACATTCATCCAGGCTATGAGGAACCAAAAGCTTAAGCACTTTGTGAATGTGAATTGATAGCTTTCAATCTCTGCATATCCATCCATAAATTCGAAGTAGGTTCTGGTTTTCAAATAACCTGTATTCAGCCAAAAACACTTCAAAAAAGGAGTATTCTAGTTGAGCTCCTCAATGTTTCTGACTTCCATGAAATTTTTGTCTTGGGTCTTATTCTCTACAAGACCAGAGATAAATGGAAACAAAGTAGACTTACAGATATACATGAACTCTCACAGATTTATGAGGTGAAATTCTTGGAACAGCTCACTCCACAATACAAGTTTCAGAGATGAGGTTTTCACAAATATTATTTTAAGACATACAGCAATCCAATTTCTGATGAGATGACTCCTGGGCAGATACCTCCTACACTGTGCACACCATCACCTCCTTTTCATCAGTGAGTGATTGCCAGAAGAAAATAATCCCTCTGTATTGCAGTAATCAGTAGTAAAATGAGAATAATGAGGTCAATATCCTGTGAAAAATGGGAACAGGAAAATAGGTCACCACAAACATAATTTTGTGGTGTTCCTCACATGTGCAAATTCTGAACATATAAATTTATAAACTTATACAAAACCTTTCACATGATGTTGATTTTGATAAACACTCAATCCATTATGTTTTGAAAAGGAATTCCACTATTTTCTTTGTACAAAACAACATTTATTCAAGAAAAATTAAAGCATCTATCCCAATACCTATATTTATGAAGGCTCTATTTAGTCATTAGATTAGTAACAATGTAATGGGAAAGGGAAACAACTAGATTATACTTTAAAGAAATGCCACAGTCCCAAAGTAACAAGAAAATAACAACTTGCAATGAGAGAAAAACGGATCATGTTTAAAAATTCAGGGGGAAAAAGAATACAAAGAAGAAGTAAAACCCCCACATATTTGCTTCATAATATGTATAACATTACAGTATTTGTAGAAACACTGTTGAAAAAAAAATCCTAAATGTAAACATATAGCAGTGTAATACGTCCCCCCAAAAAAATTTTTTAAAAAAGCACAAACTCAATATAAGGAAAATTTGAACAATTGTAAGAACAACATAAATTATGCCCCTTAAAAGAAACTGAACCCAAGTGAACTCCATGATCCCTGGGAGATTGGAAGCTGCTGTAGTTCCTTGTTCAAGATTCAACCAGTAACAAAACTGAGCATATTTCCCCAACACACACATGTGAGTAGACGTGATTGACTACCAGCAAATAAACATAGCCAGGAGAGCAGTGCCTTTAGATGCACTAGATATACACAAACAGCACTTCTATAAATGACACAAATTTCCTAATTTCTCCAGGTTGGCCCAGACCTGATCCCTCCAATATCCAGCTCCAAGACCATACAGACAGACTACTTGCCAGCTAGTCTGACTTGAGTCTTCTAGCATCTCACACCCAAAAGAGGATGAGCACTCATATATAAGCACTCTGTGAGGACAGAAACAGAAATTTACCAAGAAGGAGGGCAGACCATGCTGTGACCAGGGACAGGACTCATACAAGTGTAATGAATTTCAGCTTGTTTACACGAGACTACTCTCTACAATTGCCCTTTTCCACTTTTTCTTGTATTTTATCCTTCTCCTAAGGAGCCTATAATAAATTTAGCACATTCCCATAATCCCTTCAAGCATCCCATAGAAAGTTTTACACACTTGCAATGATCCACCTTAAATATCCTATAGTAAGTTTGTTCTTTCATACCAAATCCGGGATACTCTCATTTCCATTCTGAACTATTACAAAGTTGTGGTTGATCTGCCCAAGGTCACCAGAGGCCTGGTGCCTTTACCAGCCCATCCACAGCTCTGCTTTTCCTTAACTACTGCTTCCTTAATGGTTTTGTACCTGTGTCTTTAGTTTTTGTTGCTTTTCCTGTTCCTTGTCTTGGCCTTTTAACCAAATGTTCTTACAAAAGAGATGTCCTACTTTGCAGATATCCTTACAGAAGAATGTCTAACATTCAAGGGTAACCCTCTCCTTTTCCCTGTCTCTCACTTTGCCTCTGAGTAGAATGAAACATTTGGGAGAAATTGAAAAGTGAACATAAGAAAAGAGAGGAAGGACATATTCTGCAACATGCATCTTGCAGCATACCCATGTACCTTTAGTATTATCAAATTTATTTTTTAATTTTCTTAATCTTTCAGGAATAAAGACCACTTTAAAAGATGTATTGAAGAGACATTAACTATCTTCTTCTTTTTAATAATAAACAACAATGCTGAACATTTGCTGCTGGTGAGTCAGAGTATATAAATATTGAATTCAACTGTTGCAATTTCAGAAAGTAACTAAGACACAACATTAATGAACTTGAAAGGGCAGATTTAAAAAACAGGGAAACATTGCTTTCATTTTCACTGATACAACAAAGAGAAAAACAATATCTTTGCATGCAAAGAAACATAAAACACACCAGCAAGCTAAGACCATGCAGTGAAAAGGTGGAATGATAATAAGAGATCAATGGCAATGCATTTTGGGTGATGGTAAATTATTGCCTGGTGAAGCCAGCACTGAGTTAAGTGAGTTATTCTAGTTAAAAGTAGTAAGTAGAGCTTGCTAGAAAATAGTGCTTTGTTTTACTAACAGTTTTAAAGGTCAAGATTTATTTTATTCTGCTTTGGCATGAAAACAAAGCCTTTTAAATGCTACTGCAAAGTGGGAGCGTGTCAAAATTTTTGCTTCATGTTGAAAAGGTCAACTTTTTGATGCCATCCTTTGTCTACTCAGTGTTTGTTCTTGATCAAAACATTTACACTGAAAATGTCTCTGGAGTGTTTCTGTAAAGTGTTTGTGGCTTCAGCAAAAAATCTTGTTCAAATGTGATAGTTGATAAGTAGCCAAAATAGTGAACCCTGGTGTTCCAGAGATCTGTGCTTCCTTGCCTCTAAACTCCTGCTAATGTACCCCACCACACTGCATGTAACATCTTTACTTAGAAACAGAACCCTTGATTGGTTCATGCTAATTTTCTCTCCTGTATGGACCTGTCCAGGTGACTGGCTAACTTGCTGCTACCAGAAGAAGTGGATAATCATAGAGTTCTCTGAATTTTTATATCAAAGAACAAGAAATTTAGTCTCCCTCTTCAACAACCTATTAGGGGGGTGGAGCAATGTGTCAAGGAAAGACATATTTTTGAGTTTGGGAGGGGAGTTGGTAGCTATTAAGACTGCTAAGAACTTACCGTGGGTGACTGTAGGAAAAGGCAGCACGATCACACAAAGAAGCAAATTAGTGGGATAAAAAATTATGAAGAATATTCTTATTATATCACTACTAAATCCATCATTATGCCTTAGAATCTTGTACTAAGAAAATAGTTTCACTTGATTTGATTTATGCTCAAATATTATAATAATATTGCAAAAGCACTCAAGAAAATAATGACTTCTGGATTTTGCTTGGTAGAATGCAGGTATAATAAACATCAATCACAGTACAGTTATGGGAAAGGCATTTGTATTTCTCTGCCACACAAAGCGTTGATATATCTTCATCTTTTAAGGACAATCTTTGACTCCCTTGAGAAAGCAGCTCAGTGACATAAGCACAGACATATCTATATAGTAGGAACTATCTGATAGAGACTTCCTGATAAGTGAGTGGTTGTCTCTTTATACACCAGGTAGTAGATGGTACTAGAATTACAACTTAATGTCTCAGTCAAATCTATAGCACAGTGTAATGACATATATTGCACATATACATTACCTAAATTATATAAAACCTCAAAAGTGTCCCTGACTGTATTTAAATTATAACTGTGGCAAATCAACATTTCTGTAATACAATTTTCATTGGTTTACCTAGCCATAAAAGCTACTCTTGCTGTAGAAAAATTTCTATCCTCAGCAAACTTAATCTCCAAATCTGGAATGGGAAAAAAACCAAAACAAAATTAAAAAACCACCGCTACCAAAACAAAACAAAACAAACAAACAAAAACCAATCAAACCCAAACAAACAGAATCAGTGGCTTATGGTCAGTGGGAAAAGTTTTTTCCATAATAAGTACTTGAACCAGGCAAGCAGCCCAAAAAAATACTTTGTTGGCTTTTGTACCATCAGTAAAACATTTATCAGGCAAGAGTCACAAGGAAGCCCTTCTGTCCAGAACCTGGAGAGAGAGTAAGACACTGAGATTTGAGAAAAGAAAGTTTGTACTCCTGCTTCAAAGTACATTAAATTATTTTTATGAAACAAAATAGCTCTGAGTGAAGATTAAAGGAATTTTATTGTGAACGTCTAGCTACTACAGAAAAGCTTGGTGGATGGACAAGGATGAGATATGAATACACATTAATGCCCCATAACCATGCTTTTGGCTGTTCTGAGAGAAAAATCTCTTTCATCATAACTCCAGACTCACTCAGGAAATAAATTCAAAATAGTTTGTAGGACATAAAGAAACATTTTCACCTATTTCTATACATATAAACACAACAGTCATGTCACTGGTAGTATCTGAAATAGTAACCTAAATGTTCTGTAACTAAACACAGACGGCTCTCAGATGTAGCCCCTAACAACATGGTGATCATATTAAGATTGTCACATCCCAAGCTCTGTGTTTCAGTTATATTTAGCACAGTAATACTTCTGTTAGCTTTATATATAGGAGAGAAATCTGATTTTCTCTTGCTTATTGTCAACACTGCATGCCACACAGCAGCAAACTAACACTTCATAGAGGCGCTTTGCTTTATTAGGCCGGATGATGAAACAGCAGCTTTCAATGTAAATGGAGAAGAATGGTGCATAGCTTAGATACAGCCCAGAAACAAGCAAATCAAAGAGTGCTTCTTAGCTCAGCTTCCATGTGTTCATTTTCAGCAGATCTGTGAGGCATTGCAAGCTGACAGGTGAAATCATTTGCCTCATAGATCATGAATGGAGCTACAGTAAGATGAATTGCATGCAAAAGAGCAGACAAAAATCAACAATACATGACATACTGAAGCTATGAGAATTCTGCAGTAGATTAGGGAATTCACAGAAAAAAATACAGCAGCTGCACTTCAGAGTATAACAGAAAGAGATGTGATAAACTAAACCTTAGATGAACATGAAATACATAAAGCTCTGATATATGGAATATAATAGAAGATGACTGCTAATTCTAGAAGGTCAGTGATTCCTGAAGGTATTCCTTTTAAAAAAATGTCAGTCTAGCCTGTTGTGTTAACACTGGTTCATAGCCATTTTTTTAGCAGTTGGATGCATACTGAGATAGCTTTACCAGCATCCATCTACTGTACAGGAATTGAAAAGATGGTGGAAATACTGTTTTGTTCTGAAACACTAACAGAACATTTAAAATTAAAATCCTAAGACTTGGTTTAGTGAAACATCTATGTATTCTGTTTAGTCACTTGCATTGCCCATTTCCTGTGAACTGATATGTTTAATTTTAGTTGTACAGAGAGGTTAGTTTACTTCAGTTTCTGTCCGAATAAAGCATTTTAGTGTAAATCCAGAAATGGGACAATCCATTTTGTTCTGGACTGAGGTGCGAAAAAACACTTTGGAGCTGTATTTGAGAACTGTTAAAGACAAAGAACTGCATTCATCAACTCTACATTCTCTGAGAAAATGTGCTGCTACTTCTACATGTGCTGCTACTGCAGTGGTGCTGGAGTCCATGCTTCCAGACAGGTGACTGTAAATGCATCCATTGCTCATGTTCAACACATCATTTGCATGGCTGGAGCAGTATCATGTGCATGTTAAGGCTTTTGTTTAAAGCTTTTATTTGTGAAAACTAAAAGCTTAAGTCACTGTGAAAAAAATCAGAGAAGCTGGTGTTATTTTACTGTATGAATAAAATGTAGTACTGGAAGATGGCTAGGTTCCTGTTGGAGATGGTGGAAGTAGAAGTCCTTTTAAAATCAGAATAAATATTACTCCTGTCTTTCCAGTCCTTCCTTGGTTAGGACATAAAACAATCAATCAAACACAGCCTGGTCATGAGTCTGAGCACGATGAGCAGAAGCGTTGTTCTAAATCCTGAACTCTCTCACACTGCCACAGTTTTTGTGGGCAGGACTCGTGCCTTGTAAAACATGCCCTTTTACTAAGCTGGGCATCACCCCAGCTCAGAGAGGTCAGTAAGGCAGGTCATACTGAGGGGAAGGAGGTCAACCCTTCAAGGGAGCAAACGCAGGCCAGAGAACCACCCTGAAGGGGACAGAAGGACACGTGACACCCTGCACCACCACAGGGGGAGGCCCCACAACCATGGGGCTGGGACCAGACTGGTGGAGCAGCTCTGAAAGTAAGGCTCTGGGGTGCTGGAGGGAAGCAACAAGGGGCACTCTCAGTCCCTTGGAACCCTTCCCTTCACAGTTAAAGCCCCTTTCAGGCCATAGGCCCCCTGTGTCAGTCAGAGCTGTAGTTGTATGTGTGTGTTGGCAACCATCATGGCAACTTCCTGATGTCACCAGGCAGATGGACAGCCTAAGTGTCATGTAAACAAACAAGATTTCAATAGCAATAGAATCATCTCTAATTTGTCCTTTTTAAATACAAATAGCCTGTAATACCCCAAACACTCTTTCAAATTAAACTCTCAGTGAAAATGTCTGGGTATGTTCAGATATGGAATAGACAGGATGTCACTGAAATCATTAAGAAATAGCTTATTAAAGTCTTAAGGTCCCTAAGTTCTGTGATCTTGATTAATGTACCCTGAGGGAAAAAGAGAAACCTGGGACTTGAGGGCAGACTCAGTGCTAATCAAGGTGCTCAGATGACAGTGAACACCACATAGATGTGGAACTCCATTCCATTCTGCTGCTTTTGTCATGTGAGAGTGTTGTTGTCCATGATGAACTTTGTTTTATAAATACTTCAAGACACATCTGCTGCTTTTTTTTATTTTTTTTTTTTATTTAATATTTCCCTCTTGAACGATGCTGATGCTTGCTGACCATAGCAAGAGACAGCACTAATGAGCTGGTATTTTAATTGTTGTTACTGTAGACCTCTTCCTTGTGCGAATAAAGAGGTCATTATTACTCATGCAGGTTACTCATACAGGGCACATGTAACAAACAAATCTACATTCTGTCATCGCTGTTGAGATGACTGTAGTGCTTTTGGTCACAAAACAGGCTAGTTAAAAAAGTTTTATGCTTATATACATGTACACACATGCATACACAAAACATGTATATAAATGTAGTGACCATGTTTGGGAGTAGAGGGAACTGAATAGACCTCATTTAACTCCATATTCTGCTTTGGTTCTGTGCAGAATAGCCTTGGCTATATCGAGGATAATCAACCTCTGTCAGTCTTTCATTAATCTCTACAAATCCTCTACAACTAAGTAATTACAAAGCAATTAAGTGCAATCTTCTACTTTTAAATAACAGTAATGATGTGACACAAACCTATAAAATAGGAAATTAGAAGATAAGGGTTGTGATAGGTTCTTTAGTCACATTGATATGAAGAACCTACAACCATACGAATTAAAAAAGTAGTGACAACTTTAAAACTGTTTTCCTATATCTGAAGTGCTTATTTTTACTCTGTTATTAGTAATTAGAGGTTTTTGCTAAGTAAAATATTCTTTCTTTTTTAAAATCTTTCATTAAGAAAATATCAAACATGTCCCTTTTTTTTGTTATTGATGGTGTCCCCACCACCATCCTTGCCCCCATTTATTTCAGATGACACAGTGATCTCAAAATACAGATGAACCGAATTTTATAGATTTATCAAGAAAGTAAGTCATATGAAGAGTGCCTGAGGGAACTGGGGCTGTTTAACCTGGAGAAAAGGAGATTCAGGGGAGACCTTATTGCTCTCTTCAACTACCTAAAAGGAAATTGTAGCAAGGAGGGACTACACCTTCTCCCAGGCTATTAGCAACAGGACAAGAGGGCATGGCCTCAAGATTCAGTAGGGGAGGTTCTGGCTGGACAGCAGAAATAATTTCTTCACTGAAAGGGCAGTTAAGCATTGGAACAGGCTGACCAGGATGGCAGTAGAGTCACCATCCCTGGAAGCCTTCAAGAAACGGTTGGACGTTGCACTTAGTGCTATGTTTTAGTTGGCATAGTGGTGTTCAGTCAAAGGTCGGACTCGATGATCTCGAACATCTTTTCCAACCTTAAGGATTCTATTTCTATTCTGTGATCTTATTTAAGAGATTTTACCCTACATAGGTATTTCTTTTACAGAAAACAGGGGCTCTAAGATGAGACAAAGTAAACTGATAAACCAAGTGACAGTAATTTGTGAAACCTAAATTCTCAATGAGCATCACGCGTGCATAAGTCTTTATCCTGTGTGCTGGAATAATTTCTGTCTGTACTCTGTGCCTAACTTTGAAATTAAGGCAGGTCTTATAGTAGAACTGAGATGCCAGGAATTTCTAGTGAATTTGGGGGAGGGAGGTAATTATTACCAGTAATAGAAATATCATCCATTCACAAACTCTTTACGTGTATTATGGTTGGCTTAGAACCTACAACTGGGCACAGGACAAGTTTGTGCTAGGCATTATACAATCATGTAAGTATTCTTTCTCAAAAAGTTTACTGTCCAAGTAGATGAAACAAACAGTAGATATCAGAAGAAAATGAAAAGTGAGCTATTCATTCTCATACAGGGTTAAAATTTCAGTGATGTAAAAAAAATGTGAAGTCTCACTTCCAAAGTGCTACTAAGCCTCCAGATGAAAAACTGTGTTTTCATTTGGCAATAATGCATCAAATGACAGGTGGACAAACTGAATGAGTCAAGTGGACCACAGTGAAAAATTGTCTAGGAAAGTCTGAAGTGTTGTTAAACTTCAAGAATGAAGGAAAAATGAAATTACATCAAACCTCAGGTGAGTGGAAGACTTTCATAAAAACAAAGAAGGAAAAAATCTGTTTTCCATAGCTACTTGAAGACTTTTTCGGTTCTGCAACTCTGTGATAATTGTAATCTTTTCCATGGCACTCAGGTCTTCCTGGTGTCAGTCATCCTGAAGGCCAGTCTATCAAATCTCACCATCTTTCTTTTAAAAGGTTCTGTGAAATGACAGAGTAGACTCTATTCATCCTATATCATTTGGGGAGTTCAAATCAGATTATTTGGGAATATAGAAGTAGAGGAATCATGTAGTGCCAGTTCAGTGCTTTCCTACCTCAAGCACCTTAACACACAAATTCCATCTGGAAACCAACTTAAAGGAAAAATTCAGAATTTTCTTCCTTGGTAATCTCCTTGGGATGTTGCACTCAAAATTTTATTGGTAGTAAAATCTGATAGTAAAATTGTAAGATTTAGGAGTGATACTACAACATTTTTTTTCAACCTCTGAACTCATTCATGGCCAATTTGTACGTGATACAGGCTTTTATTTACAATATCTCTTAACAGCCTGTCCTGCCTGCTCTGTGTGGGATGACAATAATCACATCCATTCTTAACCTTTTTATATTCCCTGTCTAGACAAGACAGATCTCTTTAATTTCCTGTTGTGCCATAAGGTTTCTGTTCTGTTCCCTCTTTTCCCCTGTGCTGTCATTCCACATTTGTCAAGGCAGGTCATCATCTTGGAGAAAGTTTGGGTCTGGTTGAGCATGGACAGCCCTGTGCAGGATCAAAGGTTGACAGCACAGCTGGATTGGTCTCACTACTATTGCCACTGCCTTTAAATTTGTTCCAGTAGGGAAGTGAGAAGAAATCTCCCAGGTCATATCTGCAAGGAACTGGAAAGAAACAGGAGATTGTCTTTGAGCAGTTAAATGGCTTGTTAAAGCCCTGAAAAAGGAAACTTCAGAAAACTTTAGGAGTTGAGTGCTGATGAAATCTCTGATGGCCGTAAAGGTTTGGTGATTTCAGTAAGCAGATGGTTTGAACTTAATATAAATTAATGAAAAGAATTGTAAGAAAAGTAAAACAAAATCCCAAACCCTACTACACTCACTACTAAATGATTCCTTAGAAGAAATGTATTTCCTTTATCTGGTTTTCATATAAGAGTCAACTTAAACAGAATTTTTGGTCTCAAAACTTGGAAAATAAATTTTTCAGATAATAAATCAAGTACGTACACTTAATAAGGTATCATGCAAGAGGCAACAAATTTATAGCATTCCTTGAAGAGTAGTCTCTATATCTTTGCAATGAAACACAAAAATACAGAAAAGTTCTTTCATGTATGTAAAAACATAGAAAAATTTACATACTGTTGAAAGAGACTATGACAGAAATTGTTGTTAAATTTAATTGTAATTTTAACATTAATATATAGAAAACTTTACTACAATAGAAACTACAGTGGTCTTTAAAAACTGAATGTACTGAAACAGAGTGATCTCTGATTATGATGAGCACTGGGAGAAGCATTTTATTATAACTAGTATTAACATGGGGAAAAAAAGTAAAGTAGTTTGGAATTTCAAATAGAAGTAATTTAAATCAAGAACTGTCTACTTGCTATTTTAAAACCTTTAAAAATGTTTTCCTCTTCCACTGAGAAATTGTTTAAAATATTGAAAATAAGTTCCTCATTAAATAGATTTTTTTTAGACTTTAGATAAGTTCATAAACAAAAATAAAAGGACAATCTTCACAATTACTATGAATTTTTTTAAAGCATTTCATTAGTGGTACTATCTATGTACATCTGTGTGGTTTTAGTCTCATTTATTCCTGGTCCAAAATGATATCTACCTTACTACCTTAGTCAATAGCTATTCTGATATCCAAATTTGTTTGAATATATTCAGAAATTGTAAGAAAGTCTACAAATCTAAACATTTACTTGATTTCTTTCTCCATAAAAAAACTGTTAGGTATGACAGTATGAAAGTTACATCTCAGAAAACACATGTAAATAAATCCAACTGAAAATGACCTTAAAAATGAAATTTTAGTTATGATATTGTGATACTGAACAGACTTGAAATTGTCACAGTTTCAAAGTTGAGAATTCAGCTGCACTGATTTAAACAAATTAAATCAGAACAGAACATAGAGTACAGTCTCTGTTATCATATCTCCATGACTCATACTTTATAGCACCACTTTATGATCCACACCATCTCCTTCCATTCAAATCAGTAGGTGATTTGGCAGATTACTTTTTAGTGACCTGGTTGTACTATGTATTCATTAGAGAGATCTGATGAGACTGTAAAGAAGGAAGTATGCCTATGGATTAAACAGACAACAAAACCTAAAAGTCTATCCTTTTTCTTCATAACTCATATATAAATTTGCTTCTCAGTGTATATCAGGTCTATGATACATATTCGGTACTTCTGTGAATTTATGTCTAAAAGAGACAGTGTAAAGGTATAGTGGCAAGATTAGAACATTAGTCTGTAGAGTAAACCTAAGAAATATTCCCAGTGAATACAGATCCAGCATCCCTGCTGTAAAAGAAAGCTCACAGTCAGACAAGAAAGAAAAAAGTGAGCATTGAAAATAGACAGATCTTTGATTTTAGGCCATAATCATCGAAAAACATATTTAACTAATACTGTAAGTTAGCTTTATAGGAAATACATGAATAACGTTGCTTCAATTTTTACTGTTATTTTTTAACAGTTATCAATTAATGCAAATAAGAATTTATTGTCATTCAAAACTAGATCAAAACAGAAAAAAGTATCATATTTAATATTCATACATAATTCAACATGGATTTATACTCTGCCTAGTCAAGGGAACATTCCTTCTTAATCAGGACTTTGTTTATCTTGTACTGTACATGGAATTCTAGGAACAGGTTAAATATAAAAAGTCACAGGCAAAACAGAACTCAGTCATGTGGAGAATTTGTTTTCCCTGAATAGGGCCTTTAAAGTCATAATTAGTTGGCTAATTTTCATGTTTTATGAATTATTTACAATTTAATCATTAAATAACAAATGGATACAATTCTGAATCTAGATCAATATTATAGCATTCATTAACTGGTCCATTAATGAAATACAAATTCAAAGCTGCAAGAAATAGCTGCAAGGAAATATGTAGTAATTTCCTTGGGTTTTATCCACTTTTATTTTTCTGCTAGTAGTCTTACATCATCAAAATAAATAGAAAACTTTTTCTATTGCTTTGTTTTGTTACAGTTACATAAATACATTTTTGAATTTCATTTTTCAAGCTCCAGAAGGTATATATTGCCTGAACTGATTCAGTGATAGCTTTCAAATATTTTTTGTTTCTATTTCTGCATCTTTTTTACCACCTTTTTTTCATTAGCTCTCCTTCTGAGTAGAGTTGGTTTGGGGTTTTGGCTTTTTTTGATGGAGTAAATTTTATTTAAACAGACAATATGGTTGTCTACGAAAAAGACGTACTTAATACCGGCAGCTTTATGAAAATTATTCAGAGCTTTGATAATAGGTTTAACTATCTTCAAGACAGTGTAGAGATACTCCAGACATTTTGAAGACAGAGTCCTATAAGCCACAGATATGGAACTAATTTTCACTACTCCATGTCAGGTACATCAACTTACAGCAAACTCCACACCTCTGTGGGGAGGGTGTGTACCAGCCCAGGAACCAGCTGCTTCTTGAGGAAATTGCATCGCTGTCTGCAAAGTTCAACCTCCTTTTTTTTTAGTTAAATTTAAGTATGTGCACTTTAATTCCACTGTCCGGAGTGAAGGTTAAGCTGTATATTAGAAGAGGTTTGACCACCAGAGGAGAATGGTTCTGAAGTGGGCATTGATTAGCAAGGCAAGAAATCTAAATTACTATAAAAAGGAGTTTAATATATTTTGATGTAGCTCTGTGGTACAGCTACCTAAGACAGAAAAAGATTAGGCTTGGTAGTCCAGAGAGTAGTGTCTGATTCTTCTATATGTACCCAATTGAGAAGTAAATTTTGAAGTGCAAAGAGCTTTTTGAGCACATTCTGCTTTTTAGTACTTCTCTACCTTGCTGAGATGCAGTAACCCTGTGGATCACTGCTGGGAAATAGAAGTGCCTGGATTCCACAGGGCTGAGTCTGACTGATATTTGTAGGTCTAATGGAGGGGAATTGAGTGGTTTTTATATGAAAGATAATTTAGGAGTTCATGACATCAGAAGAATTGCTCCCAGATATGATAAAGCTGCCAGAAGTAGCAGGAGAGCTGCCAGGGGCAGATGTAGTAAATGGCTAAAAGCAGTTCTGAGGCAATTACTGTGTATAAAGTTGGAGTTTGCCTTCTTTATTACTGAAGCCTATCCCATCTGCAACACTAGAGTAGAGACTAGTATAGGGGGGTGAATGACTCTTCCCTGTATTTTTTTGTAGAAGAGGTAGGATAAAGATTAAAGTTAGGGATAAGATTACAGCTCAAGTTTAGTCACCATTAGGAACAATTTTCCATAACATTCTGCCATATCCTATAGAGTTTAGAAAAATATTGCTGCAGTTAAATCTGGGTTAGCATTGGGGTTACAGTTAGGGTCTGAAACAGCCTGTAGAGATACAGACTACTTGCTGCAAAGATACTCTTTATTCTTAAGACAACAATTAGTTTTGGGTGCACCTTGGTTGCTTGGCACTCCATTAAAAATTAGGAGACTCTGTTACAGTCACACTGTCAGAAATTTATATTAAGACTTGCTTTCTGCCCATACCTTTGACAGTGATTCTTTAAGCAGCCTAACCACTCATTTACAACACTACACTACTGTTATTTCACAGCACAAGTCGAGGAGAATCTGACAGTAAATTATGCATTTCAGCACTACATTTCCAGTCATGACTTTGCTCCTACCTATAACACTGATAATTCTTTCTGCCCTCAACTAATTAGGAACAATTCAGCCAACACTCAGCTGCAGTTATTAATTGATCCTGCCAAACTGTAAAAGTATGTATTTTACTTCATGGTTCCGAAAGTTAATCCTAAACACCATAACCCTTCTCAAGTCTCACCACAACCCTGACTGCAATCCCAGCAGAGACTCAGACATCAGGCCAATAAACAGCTGAAATCTTTACACCTAGAATAGCTCTATCTGGCATGATCTAATAATGAATTACTCATATCTGTATCAAACTTTAATCCTACACCAAAACAGAACCCTGTCTCTGCAGCCTATTCAGAAACTCATTGGGATCTATTTATCCCTGTAGAGCTCTTATCTTGGTTTCCAGAGATTTACAATATGAAGCAATCAACGTAATTCTCCAGTCATTAATCAAGATATGTGGGGGCAAAATGAATAGCCTTGCTTTTTTGTTATTAATAAAGTAATCTGCTTTTTATCACTTTAGTATTTGTCTGTTTCTTCATAGAACATATCAGGATAACAATTATTCACTTTTTAGGCAAGACACAAGGAATACAGCTTCAAGCAATACTAGTTGCAATTCTGTGGAGCAGCAGGGCTAAGTACTGTATTTTATACAGTGTGGATTCTCTTCTGTGTAGAACAGTTGTTTACTTCAGTTTTGGGGTTTTTTTGTTGTTGTTTTTTCTTTTTGCCTAGCTATTAAATCAGTTTCTCTGACATTCTTTTGTCAGTGATACTTGGCTAGTAAAGTTGATGGATGGTGCCACAAGCTTTGCTGAGCTCTTTCATTCACTTGTTGAAAGTGTCTTGACAAAGTCAGGAAAAACCTGTTGAAACAACATAATTTGAAAGAAGTCCATGGGCCAAACAATGTGATTGATTATTACTACTGACATATATTTGGGAGTTCATTTTGGTGTGTATCCATGAAATGCTGGTCAGTTCAGCTGAAAAATAATAGTAAAAGAAAAAAAATCTAAGAAATAGTTATCAGATAAGTGAGAAGTGGTCTTGCAAGTTTCTATAAGCAATATTGTCAAGTTTCTCTTCAAATAGAATAAAAAATACAAAAGCTTTTATACCAGATTTCATGGAAAATCTATTACTTTTTTTCATCCAGATACATATATGTGTGAATGTGCACACCTACACATTAGATGATAAAATTTCATCTGACAAAACAGTCACCAACAAAATGAAATAATTTTGATTTACAATATTATGTTAATCAGCATCTTCGTCTTCCTGATACTCTAGCTGATCTTCTCATTATTTTAATTTAATTTACCATGCCTTGTATGGTTCTTCTAACTTAAGGGACGCACAAAACTAATGTTAAATAAACTGATAAACAGAAAGAGTTCTGATGAAACCCCATTCTGATGGAAGGAACAGTGTAATAAATTCTTATTGGGTGGTACCACAAGGTCATGTTACAGGTACATTGCCTTTTCTGGCTCTTTGTGCTCTGTACAGATTCTAACAGCAATAACACTTATTCACATGACAATAATGGGGCATGTCTTACACATATGCTATATAAGCTATAAAAAGAACAGCAAATGCCACAAAGAAGCAGAATGAAAAGAGGGACACACCACTGCAAAATGGTACCTATTCAGCAACTGCATCGTTCATGACCTCAGGCACTGAAAATGCAAACATCCAGGAGAGTTGTTTTAGTATCCTTACTGTTTTCTGTGATCTTTCTCCATCATCAACTTTTCCTATAACTTCCATAACTTCCCATAACTTCATAACTGAGAAAGATGCTCAGTATTTTCTTTCTTTCAAGCCTGTTACAACTCTAAGGGAAATATGTCCAGCCTGCACTGCCCCCACATAATCTGTTGGCTCTACTTCCCATGCAAAAAAGTATCAGTTCGGTCAGCAGAAGTGTCCTATGGGTGAAAAAAAATTAGCAAAATATCAGCAAAAGGCATGCTGAATAATCAAGAAACAAAGATTTTGCAAAAAGCAACTGTGTTCTGAGATTTGGGCAGAGGGATTTGGGGTGATATTTTCCTTCAATAACAAAGTTTAGGCAATCATGTCTTACCTATTTATGCTTTCTTCAATGTGACAATTTTCTTACTCTATTGATGAGTTTGACTCCTATGTTTTCACAGCAGTTTATGACTTTTTATGTCCTATATCTGTTGAATTTTGTAAAGGGATAGTTTGTTTTGATGTTTATGTTGGAAGGAATTATTCATGCAATCAATAGCTCCTTGAAAATTTAGCTTGGCTGCAAAGGTGATTTATGAAGAAGATCTGAGAAGCACAGGAATAGAGAGCCTGGCCTGGCAACATCAAATTAAAACACAGTTATGTCTCCAAATATTATTTACAGTGACACCTTGTGATGTTGACAACTAGTGTCTTAAGTGAGCTCTTGAAGCTGCAAGCATTTCTGTTGAGTAGAAGAATTTGGATTGCAGAAGTTCTGACAGTAACGGAAAAAATGCTCAGTTGTGCCAGCAAATCACACTGATGCCTTCCCTTTTTCTTTTTGCAGGGCCAGTGAAACGTAAGCAAATTTCTTACCATTTCAGTGTCACCAGTTGATATACAAGTGAGTCTGCTGTGACTGAAATGTCACAGAAATTCAGACTTTTGGTATTTCTGTTGGTTATGGGAAACCTGTTGTGAGAAGCACCCTAGCTCATTACTGAATTTTAAGTACATGGTGCTTTTTACTTTCTTGAGTAAGCTCTTTCTTGAAGGGACAGAGTATTATACTTGAGTACTACAGTAATCATCCTAACCCTGGTTAAGAATGCCACATGGAGTAAAACTGATCTCAAAAGTAGCTGATAGGTTGGAGCTAATTAGAATTTTGGCAGTAAGGATCATCATACTAAAAGTAAAATAAACAGCACTATATGGTAAATTGTTTCTCAATTAACACAAGACATCTAACAAACTAAATAACTATGAGGAACACTGGTAAGAGTTGTTATTTGAATATAGTATTTTTGTCTTAACAGTACTACTTCAGAAATTCAATTTTCATAGAGATGAGCCACACATTATATTCTGTGCATTCTCTCATAATAAATTGTATAGCTGGACTAAAATCTCACAGCAATTATAAGAAGAATTTAATGTTTGATTTATGAAGTATTCTCTCATTTGTAGCTAATCAACCTTGCTAGTTAGTTGAAGGCCCTTAGGACCAAATCCACTGAGGGACTTGTTCATATATAGGAAAGACAATCTTAAAACAAACCCAATTATACTGGATTTGAAGTTGAATATGGTTTTCTAATAAGACCACAGATGTATTATCTTCCTTTCTGCTCATCTTCATTCCAGCAACAACTCAGTAGGCACCAAAACCCTGGAACTAATGAGAGGCATCTCCTGGGGAAACTGTCAGTAGCTGTGTAAAACTGGGAGTTCTTATCACAAGTGCAGACTAGTAACAAAGATTTTGAACACTTATCTTAACAAAAGGAAAGGTCACCCAGTTCAGCCATTGTTTGTATTGTCAAGATAGCTGCAAGCTGACAGCTTACAAAACTCCATTCCAGGTTTATTGTGTGGGAGTTATTTTTTAGATTTTATAACACATACGTGTTTAGGAAAAGGTTTAAAACAGCGCTGGAAATTTTAAGATGCAAAATGAGTACTAAAGAAATTATTTTGCTTAGAATCACTTGTTTTCTCCTTTGATGTCTCTAAGGATTTCTCAGACATTACTCAAAAAAATCCAACAGATTTTTTATAGTGAATGCTTTGGTTTACATTGGTTCTTTTAAGGTGTGTTCAATTCAGAAAACAGACAAAGTTTAAAACTTTAAAAATCTCTAAAAATGTTTATCTTTCAGAAGGTTATGTATTGTGACAACAAACTTCAGGCATGCAACATGCATTTTATTTCTTACTTAGGTGATATTGTGTATTCCAAATTATTTTTAAAGATATGAAAAACTGTCTGGACTCTGAAAGCAAGGAAGGTTCTTTACTTTTAAACACAAGTATGATTTAAGATCTCAGCCTTTGTTTATCTGAAAAAACCCAGCTGGTGTGAAGAGAAGCCAAAACCATCATCTGCCCCTCACAATGGTGACCCTCAACTCAATTTTTGTTTTATAAGCTTTGTGAAATAAACTCAATTTTCATTTTATAGGCTGATTTAAGATCACTATTGTTTTTCACCTATCCAGTCCACTTGCAAGTGATTTTTGCTTCCATAAACCTGTTAACAATATTCTCAAATTTTTCATATATTTAGCTGAAGTATAACTTAAGTTTACGTATAAAAGCCTTGACAGGTGCTTAGAGTTATCAGTTCGAAATGGAGTACATTCATATACTCTGGATGTAGGCTGCAGAAGATCATCATTTCCCTTAGGAGATTATAATTCTCAGACCTTGAGTGGCCTAACTTACTTTGGAGAGTTAAATCCAAGATTCTCTTTTTACTATTTGATATAAAACTAGGTTTTAATTTCTGCTCTTCCTGCCCTGATTTGTTTGATTGCTGATGTGAAAGAAGCAGCAAAATTACTGCCCTTCAAAGCAACTTCAGGTCAACTAATTAGAGAAGGCATCCTTCAATGGAAAACTGTTATCTAATTGGCACTGTGACTGACTCTTCACAAAGCCCAGCTCCTTTGTTTAATCCTCCCACACCTTTTCAAGGCCTAGGCCAGGCTAATTCATTTTCTGAAACCAGAAATAGGAAGTTGAGAAAGCTTATATAATAAAAATTTCCTTGATTAGCAGTACTTTGTAAATATCTGATTTCTTCTGACTTTATAAATAGTTTCCTGAATCCAGTCAAATCAATTCAGTGATTTGTTCAGTCTTTCAGTTTTTCATATCCTTTCTCTTATAAAACTGACAGGTTAAACCCAGTAGACATAAGGTTCCCCAAATGTGTTTTGGTTTTTTTTTGAGAGATGGTCACAAATACAGTCTTAAACTTGTTTGCTTTTTTCCTTTATTACTTTTATTTTCATCATCACTGGAATCAACCCATCAAAACTGAGCTGTTTCACATGACATGTGAGACTTCTTTCCAGATCTCAAACTAGTTTAATTGTACTGTTGGGTTTCATTCTTAGTTTGTTAATTGATATCAACCTTGGGCCCTCCCAAGGTTCGTAGCTCACAGATACATTGGTTCAAGAGCCAGTGAAGCCCTGGCACCACAGGCTGAAAATTGCTCGGTTTGTATTCGCTTTGCTCTTCCTTCAGCAATGTATAGATGCCATGAAACTTGTTATTAAATAATAAAAGCTTGTTCAACCTTTCTTCTTTATTTTTTTTTCCAAAGTTCTGAAAATCTCTGCCCATAGAAGAATGTGACATTAATAACCTGTTGATTAAGTATAATGCAATTGTTCATCTTTATTAGTAATATATTTAATTGTATAGTGGCTGCTAACCTTACCCTGATCAAAGACTTTCTAAAAAATAGTTGAGACTGTGTTAGGAATTTACCATCTAACTAAAAAAAGAAAAAATTAGAAGGCAGGCAGTGCTTTATTCCCCAGTGCTTTATTCAGAAAACCAGAAAACAGAAAGTTTAACTGCTGTACTCTGCTCCTACTACAAATTCTGGCAGAATTGGTATGGGGTCTACATAATGTATATCTCACTGTCATAAACTATTAACTTTTTTTCCCCCACTCTATTCATATATTCTGTGACCTAGCAACGCCCAGTTCACTCAAACTTTCTCACCAGGGTAACCAACAAGGATACATTCAGTAATAATATTAATTCTTTTTAAAAAATCCTCACCTCTTTCTCTTTCTTTTTTTTTTTTTAATTCATAACACACAATTGCTTGTACAGAAATTTTCTAATATCTGTTTGATTCACACAGTCAAACAACTTCAATTTTTTTACTATACCAGGTTTACATTAACTTTTCTGTAGTTTGACACATCTGGTTTCATACATGAGTTTCAAAGAATCCTATACAAAGAAAAAAGCAAAGAAAAAATCCTATACAAAGGAAAAAGAAAAGAGCAAAGACATTTATTTAATTACTGACTTTGAATACATGCATTTCTCCTCTAAATTTTAGATACATTTCATTTGCAACACATACTGAGAATAAGTGCTGGTCTACCTTGGGGATAATGTTAGGTTTGTCATGCAGAGAGACCTATTTACTGAATACCTTTAAATTGACCAATTTGTATTATTATAGCAATGTTGGGATTTCTGACCTACATTTAAGAAGTCTGATTGCACTGCTTTATATTCCCCAAATATCTATATCCTCTTTCCATGTTCCTCTGTTTAGCAGGGATGTCTATGTAGGTCATATTTGCTTAAATCTGATCTAGTGTTTGCTACTGCCTAGTTAGTGTGGGTACGATATAAATGAAAACATATGTGAGCATTTCTGATAAGCATAATAATATAGAAGTTCAAAAAAAACCCTAAATGTTTCATCATGTATTCATGTATGCTGCTTGGAATGACCAATATAGAAATTCAAAGAAAAAAAAAAAAGCACATTCTACTAAAACCTAGTTAAAAATTCCTGCTAGCAGACAACCTTATAATATTATTAAAACCACAATTAATTGTCTTGTCCTGGGGATTGGATTGTGGGTTTTTCAGTTGGTAGGTTGTTTTTTTTTTCTAAAAAAATGTTTGAGTCACCCCAATGGACAATATCTGCTTTGTAAAGTAAGTTTGTTCCTTCTGTGTATCTTCACAGAGACAGAAATGAATCAAAATCTGAGACTTCAGTGTTTTGCATCACAAGGATTCCTCTAAATCATTGATGCAGTTTTGAGATGCAGGAGTTTTCCATTTGAAGTTTTCTTTGAACTCAAATTGATGTTCAGGTAAACCTATCAAAACATGATTTTGGGGTAAGTATAAGGAAAAATAATTATCTTAACTAGTCCCAGATGTGATGAAACATCCTAGACTTTAATAGCTTTGAGAATTCAGTGTGAGTCTAGATCTTTGTTAGCTTTTTAAAAATCTAGTGAGGTTTTTGGAAAGGGATAAATGTCTTTTTGTGCTCATTTTTATAGGAACAGATATATTAAAACACATAAAAAGGGACATGATTTTCTGAAGTTCCTCTTGATACAGAAGTAATACTACAAAATTAAATTGCAACTACTATTAATCCCATTAGGAAAAGAATTAGGTCGAATGTATAACTAGATATCCTGTAGAGAAACAAGCTGCTTAACACAAAGAGATATTGAGAAGCAAGAAAATGGCTATTTTTGTTAGCATTGTCATAACTAAACCTAAATATACCAGCATAGAAAACTAATATAAACAGAAAAATACAGATAATATTGATAAATTAAAGCAGTTAATAAAAAAAGAAAAAATATTCTTATTCAAGAAGGTGAGACATTAAGAGACCATAGAGGAATGATTTTTAACTAAGTGAAACTCCTAGAAAGATCATGAGGAAAAATTAAAAATTGAAGTTGTTCTGAACACTTACCACCATCTCCCTTTAAGAGGAAATGAATGTAAATATCATGAAAAAGATCAACATATGATGTTTTTGTGCCAATGACTTGTCAGATTGACAAAAACATTGATTTTCAGAAGCCTGAATTTAAAAGAAGTTATGACTTACAGTATAAGAGAGAGAAAGGATACCATATCCTGGACAGAGAAAAGAGATCTGCAGGACAGTTCAGCTGGAGACCTTTTTTCCAGGAATGGGAGGGAAGAAAAAAAAGGGGAAGCAGATGGGGGAAAGGCAAAACAGGGAATCATATGCTAGGGAAACACAATATAAATCAAGCTTTGAGATTTCCAGAAAATATGGAGATAAAGTTAAATACTGCTCCAAAACAAATAGTTTCTTCATTAAATGTTCTATTTTCTTTGATTTTTAAAAAATTTCTTTTACATATTTTT
This sequence comes from Myiozetetes cayanensis, assembly GCF_022539395.1. Classification (NCBI taxonomy): domain Eukaryota; kingdom Metazoa; phylum Chordata; class Aves; order Passeriformes; family Tyrannidae; genus Myiozetetes; species Myiozetetes cayanensis. Next base: position 26,547,467 of record NW_026086604.1, read on the forward strand.
GTAATATGAACCCATAATAAGAGCATGAAATGAATCTCAATTATAACTATCTTTAATTTCATACAATGTACCCTGCTGCAATGACAATACATCATCTGTCACATGAAAACATTTTCATTTTTAAGTCAAGGTCTTTATTGCCAGCTTTTGTACTATTTTATTGTATGCCACCTAAAGCATGGCAATGCTAGTCCAGAAAAATTCTACTTTTTAAGAAACTACTTCAGCTTTGTTCTGTCTTTGGGAGAAGTGGTGTAACCATGTTATCCAAATGTATTAGAACTCCACTCGTGATTCTGTCAAAACAATTTAGACACAGGAGACTCCTTAGTACAGATACAGCTTAAGAAAGGTGTAAAAATAAAAGAGAATATGTATATTCAAAAGGATTATTTGAGGAAATAAATATTCAAATATTTAAAAAATATTTGGATGCTTTCATCCAAATGCAGTTAGAGAAACAAGAGAAAAACTGACACCAAAAAGGTTTGTCTTTGCTTTGGTACCTTTGAACTCTCATCCCTTTTTGTTTGTTTCACAGTTCAGACTAAGGACACTTCAGAGATCTTTTAAGGTACATCTGCAAGTCTAGGACTTCAGAGGAACATTCAAGTTGATGAAGGGACCAGAAAAATTAGGTTGATGAAGAATTTATTAATGAAGAAAAGAACTGCATGAAAGAAAATGGAAATTATCTTTGAACATGTGTATCCAGAGATCCTTTGAAAAGAGATGCAATTACATGAACAATGATGCCAGGGGCAGAAGGAAGGTAAAAGTTCATTTACTGATCTCAGTAGTTTTCCTGAGAAATTTAAATTAATATATATGGATCATCCTCCAGAAATACGAGGAAATTCTGCAGTTGTATGTTTCATCACAACATACCAAATCAATGCATTCAGCCAGAAATAACATGTCCAATAAGAAATAATTCTTATCTGGTGAAGTGGGTAAAATTAACAGGACTTCTTGTTGAAGTAAAAATTGATACACTGTAGAATGAGGCAATACCTCTTCTAAAGAGTGAGAAAGCCTCAGACCTATTGATTTTTCTTACATTAATAACTTTTAGTTACGTGTAAATAAGACTGCTGGAAGAGAAGTATAACTAACACACTTGTGTTACAACATCCTCTCTATTGCTATATGATCTTGCCCAAACATGACTGTACTTTAAACAAATTCTAACTACAAAATCTTGCAGCAGCTCACAGGAACTCAAAGAACATTTCCAATTATTCTTCCTCATCAAATTGAGCTTACAAAAGACAGATTAATTGTACAGCATTTACTAGGTGTCAAAACTTCATCTAAAAAAATAAAGTCACAAGATTAGAGAAATAAAAAGAATAATTTTATTTGATGACTCTCTTAATTTGCTTGAATTGAAAAAAATCTGACTATAAGCTCTAAATATCCAAGTTACAACAAAACCTCTTCTTTAAATTTCCATTAAAGAGTAATGAAGCTGACCATATTCATAATTAGAATTATATTATCTGAAACCTTGTTATTAATATTATTATGTAGCTCTAGTTGTTTTGCTCTACCATGTACGATCTTATACCATGCAATCTATTGAAGAATGGGCCAAAATTTTGGCCAACCTTCCTTGTCAAAAGTGAATAATACTGTTCTTGTTAATTCCAAAGATAATCCATGTGTTTAGCCCTTTTCCAGTAGTTGAAGTAGTTCTAAAGTGGTACTATCCATGCATGTGAAATATATCTGTTAAGTGTGGGAATGGTTCTTTAAGGCTCTTATATATGCAGTGCAAAATGGAACACATTCAGAGTATTATGTAAAATATGCATATTGGAAATATAGTAATGAAAAATCTGTATAGATAACAAAAATTTTAGGCTTAGCATCAGATATTTGATGAGGACTATTGAAAACATAAGGAAAAATTCAACTCTTTAATAAACATTTATTCATAGAAAAATGTTCAGTAATGCAAAAATTAAATGTAGAAACAAAACTTCCACTAGTTATGATTACCAAACTATTTTGAACAGAAGCCCTGATTTCCCATTTCAAATATTGGAACTTACCTGAAGTAGGATCACCATTATGGATATAAATTTAATACTGCAGAGAGCTTGGTTTATACTTCTCATTCCAATAACATTTTGTAGAACCGCAATAAAACTTTGGTAAGACATTCTCAAGGTTTTTTGTTTTGAATCTTTGTGATGGTCACCATCCCCAAAGTGTCAAACTGGTGATTTGTGCAAAAAACCCATATCACACTCCAAATGCCAAGGTTGCTATCTGCACTATTAGAACATCATGCATGGTCTCTAAAAAGGGTGAAAAACATGTATTAATAAATTTTTAAATTTATTCCCAACTTGATTTACCATTTCCATTTGGTTTCCTATGCCACTGCTCAACAATTGCTCTGATTAAGGATTTGATGCTTTATTTTCTAGTGGAATGCATTTAAGGGCAAAATATAACTACAAATATTGGAATTAATCCCCTAAAGTCCCTCTTTCTTTATCAAAGATGTTTGTAATGAATTAAGTTGACATTCTATGTATATAACATACAGCCAAAAGAAAGGTTCCTTAAGTTTCTTGAAAACTGAATCATTTGGGACCTTGCTGCAGTAGGCAGCAACCAGAACTTTTCCATGTTCTGAAAAAAATCTGCAGAGGGCTAAGATCCCAGTTCATATGTGTTAGGATTAAAAGGGATGCAATGACTCTTAAGTTCATTCAAATGAGACATAACCTCACACCCCCAATAAAATTCCTAAATTAATGCTCAAATAGATTGAAATCAAGTTTTGTTTTGGTTTGTTTGTTGTTTTTTTTTTTTAATGTCTGCCTTTTCTGGTTTTGCACTTCTATATTGCAATTATATTTCCAGTTTTATAATCAGAAATTAAAACTTTTGGGATTGTTTTTAGAATAAAGCATTCTGCTTTCATATAGGTCTTCTCCATCATTAAATATCAAACAGAAATTAATACCATGGGAAAACAACACATTTAATGGTATCTGTAGATCAAACTTTTGGGGTATCCACATCTCATGGCAAGTTTGGGATGTGGTGTTTCAGATTAACATACAGGAGCAAGTAAGGTGAAATGGCAAGATAAATACAAAATCTTACCAGGAAGCATTATTCAGAGCTTCTGATGAAAATTACACAGAAGAATACCCATATTTTGGAAAAATACCTGTTTCCCCAACCACACCTTTATTTTTGGAGTCTATGTGGGGTACAACAGTTATGCTACCAAATGGCAGGTTATGAAATGTAGTTCATTGCAGAAATTATTCTTTTTCTCTAAGAAATCTAGAATTTTGGGTCCTAATGACATCTAAGTCCCTGTGTTAGCCTCCTGCCTGCATTATATCTGACCCACATAACAGAAAGCTTCATGTGCCAAATTTTACTCAGGTGTAAGTAAACTAACTAATGGACAATTTGCTCTATTAGCTAAAAGAAGCTGATTTAAGCTCAAGGACAGTAAATGTAAATCTAGAAAAGATCTGACAAGCCCTCAAACCTTGTATTGTTGAGTTAGTGAAAAACCTGTGGCCTGTGACCAGCAATGCTGATAGCCAACTCACTGGGCTGCAAGGAGGTAAAGAAGAATTCAGAGACAAATTGGAAAAAGAGTAGAATGAAACTGTTAGAAAGTATATATTCTATCTGAATCATGTATAAAAGCAGAAATTATTGTCTTAATAAAATCGTATGTGTATGTGGATTTTTCTCTTTACTGTAAAGGCAACTCTTCATCCTGATGAGATGCCAAAAGTAATCATCTGCAGTATTTAAAGTTGTACTTTATACCGTAGATCAAGTAAGGAAAGGATAACTTTTAGCATTGGTTTGCAAAGCACATTAAATCACCTTTTCCACAGTCACGCTCTCATTTGAACATGAATCAGCCAAACTTCTGAAGTGTGTTCCTGCTGGGGTTTCCTAGTCTCTTCAATGGGTTTGATGCTCCAGGTGCTGAAATGACTGTCTCAAGATCTAAGCACACAGACTTGGCTACTGAGACCATCCTCCAGATGAAACTCACATATTACCTCACCCAAATTCAAGATATACACAGGTTTAGGATTTTACTATAAACCCAAAGATTACTGCCATTGGGTTTCACTGACTCTTTTTCTTCTTCACCTACACCATTCAAAAAAAGCACAGCATTATTTCCTTTTTAAATGCCACAGAGAGATTGGTGTTCAGTTGGAAACTTCCATGGTAATTTTTCACCTCTGCACAATTGTCTTCAGCTGGCTTATAAACACTGGGAAATGGGAAGTATTACTGACCATTTTAAAATGCAGTGGTACAAACATAGTGATAGGATAATAGATACATCCTCTTTCAATTTCCTATGACAGCAACTTAGGAAAACTTTACCTATTCCTTTACTTGCCAAAAGATTAGGGAAGATCTCATTAAGTGCTGGATTTCAGCTCCTCTATGTATGTAGGAGGTGTCATCAGCTCAGTAATACTTGTGCTGATTCAGCTAAACATACAGAGCTAAAAGCATTAATTTACTTTTAAAAGTGTGCTTGGAAAGAATTCTTTTTCAGAAATAGAAGCAAGGTCAGCTAAAAAACTGCAGTCAAATTCCATTTTAAAAGGAAACAAAATAAATCAATTTCTTGTAAATTGATGTTATTTATGGAGAAAAAGTGAATACTGTAATTACCCTACTTTTTCATGCTAAAACTAATTTAGTGTATTTTTTGACACTAACATCTTTCAGGTGAAAATATTTAATTTTTTTTTTTCTAACTTGAACCTTGGTGTCAGTGAGCTGTCTCAAAAGATTTGACTGAAATACTTCACATTTTCTGCTTATGTTGTATTTTTCCCCTAAAAAATATGAGAAAGACAAGGGAAATGGTGAAGAATTTTGAAAAAACAACAACAATAAAACCTCCCCCAAAAAACCAAAAAAACCCACAAAATAGTTTCTGTAATTGACTTTCCTAATAAAATTTTATCTAGTTAAACAAACAAACAAATAAAAACAAACAAAACAAAACAAAAAAACCACAATCTGTCATATTTTCAATCTTTTACCAAGCCAAAGTTCTTTTCTTCTATACAATGATTGCTACCAGTAGCTCTTCTGCAAATCTTTCCTTCCTCACTCATTGTGAGTGATTTGGAAAACTCTGTACATAGAGAATTCTACATAGGCACCATTCCACTGCAGAAGACTTCTTTCAGGTTCAGTGAAATGGAAAATAAGCAGAGATGAGGCAGGGAAGAATTCAAGAATAACAACATCACCATCGATATTGAAGTATTTCTAAAGCATCATCAAAAAGTACATTTGTCTTCAGTGTCCAGTCATGTCTGTGAAATTCAAAACTGCAGTTGTGGAGAGTGACTATTTTCTGTGATTACAGGTGTGAATGCAAAATGTTTCAGCAAACATAAAAGAGAATTGAGTCTAAGATGCTTTAACCACTTCCCAACTCATTAATAAACATCAGTTTCAATAGATGAAGGAAGATATGCTTTGAATAGATATTTTTAATGCCCTTGCACTCAAGAACTAAGTGAATATGTGTTATAAAATTATATATAAGTAAATATTTTATTACAATCAATACCTGCCATAGAATGATAGTCTACTAATATACTGGTGTGTGTCATCCTTCTATAAACCAATTGCCAGATTGCTGGGATTTTATGGGACACATAAGGTATACTTTCCAAATCCTCAAGGAATACAGTTATTTAAAAATAAAAGAAGAGGAATAAAGCATGAAATCTCAGTTTTACCTGCACACCCTCAAGAACTCACCAGAAACAGAAAATGCTTTACATTTTTCAAGGCCTGGAGCCCTCCCTTCAGCCATGATTTGCATCTCAAAGCCAACATAGAGAGTGGAAGAGAATCAATATCTTTCATGGTCAGTCAAGTCCTTCATTCTCTGTAAGTTTTCAGTGACGCCTAAAATCAAATATACTGAAATCCTACAGTCTAGATCTCCATCTGTGCCATCATATATAGGAAACCATCTACTAATTTCATGTACAATCTATACCCTAGAAGCACAAAGAGATCTTCATAAAGGTAGCAAATTTATAATGTCAGGATACATTTTTTACCAGCCATTTCATCTTGCTCTCCAAGAAAAAAGGATCAGATCACTTTCTTCAGTGTATGGGTTGCTCTATTAGAAAGGGAAAATTTACTTTCAGAAGAAAAAAGATAAATAGTTAGGAAGTAAACTTATGAATATTACATATAGACAAATACACAAACACCCTATTTACCAGCATTTGAAACCAAACATTAGGTCTACAAGTGGAGAAAAATTTTTGAGGAAAATCTGGGTACAATTACATACAACATCATGAACACTTCTCACTGGGAAATGGAAAAAGTTACAAGATAGACAGAAAATGGGATAAAAACCCCAAACCAATAAAGCACAAGGAATTCTAGCAATGTCTTCAAAATATTTTGCATACTGGAAACCCAAATCTTCTTTTTGAAATGCAGAAATTAAGTTATTTATCAAAAGCCACATAGCATTTCAGGGTTGGAGACACAGTAAGAGCTTAAGAGTGAATAACCTTTTTCTCTCAAGCAAGTAAAACATTTTTCTTTCGAACAATATCACAGATTTTAAAGAACATGATGAATACAGAACATTTTTCATGTTACATTTTGTCATGTATGCCACTAACCTGACCTTTTTAAAACATCTATAGTTTGAATTGTTTTCCCCAGTGTCAGCAGAAGCTAGGTCTGCTTTAAACATTCATGAAACTTTTCTTTGCTTTAGCACTTCATCTCCAGACCACCTTTAGGAAAAAAAAAAGAGTGATATCCAATGCTTAACATTATTTCAGCAGAGCAAGCTTTAAAAATGAATAGCAGTGTTTCCTACTAGGCTGTTATTTTCCCCTCCTTGCTAAAAGGAATTCTTAAAGAACCAATCTTAGTTTAAGTGACATGGGAGTAATAAAGTTCCTAAGATCTGCAACCCATATGAAAATCACAAGATATGCATTGGAGGAAAGATAGTTAGGAAGGAAAATAAAGGCAAAATCCTTCTAAATAAAGTTTTGTTAAGGATGTTATCATTTAATACAAACATTTTTCCCAAGAAAACACAAAATATCTATATCTTGGTTTTAAGCCATTGTTTATGAATTTATCTCGCTTACAAATGTATAACTGGGGTTTGCATCTTTGTGGCAAAAAAAGTTGTTGATATGCCACAGATTTTAATTTTCCTTCAAGATACTGGGTGAGGTGACATGATCATGTTCTATAAAGAGAGAAATGTTTGCAGCTCTTACAGAAGGTTTACAAAGTTTGTTCACCCTCTACTCCAATGTCTATTGAAGTGGGGAGGTGGTGGATGTCTCACTACTGAGTTTATCTTGTCCAGCTCTCTGCATGACTGTCTCAAAGCCATGAGATTCAGTTCTGCAGTCAACAGGGGATAAATAAGCGGACCTTAGCACACTAATAGATTTTATGAAGGTTAACCTTGCCTTTCATTATTATTTAATAAGTGTTTCTATTGCATTTTTATAGCTGAAAGTCACACAATTTATGTATAGTTTTATCTGGATTTGATAATAGTAGCCATGATAAATGATGCAACATCAAATAGAAAAACAACACCTGATACATTCCAAATATCCCAAGTGGTTAGAAGTCGACTCTCTTCTGGACAGAATTGGCTTGTTTATTTATTTGGGACCTGACACTGCAAAAATATGTATGTGAACTTCTCTAAAATAAATTTTGCAATATAATCTTACCTTTTGTCATGGTCATGTGAATATTTTGACTTTATTTGATATAAGAAATAGGGAACAGAAAGCAAGAGTCTGATGATGTAAAAAACCCTCTTGAAATAAAGCAACAATTGATCATGAGAGATTTTGAAAAGGAGAATCTTCTGATAAAGGAAGCATTGATAAGCTAGGTGGATACACTGGCTTATGGAGTATGACAAAGCAAGACCCAAGTAGCATCCTATCTTGTGATATGAAGACTTAAATAAGAAAGATAAGCATTTATAGACTATCTATCATTTTAAATTCTTTCTTTCCACTGTAACCTTAAAGATTCTATGACTCTAAGAATAGATAATAACACTTTTTCTTAGAGACATATCTCAGTATGAGATATAATTAGTTCACACATTTCATCATGGCAAAGGAAGACACCCTCAGCTCCAGATGACCAAGGTAGGGAATACTTAAACAAACTGGCCACAGACAAGTCATAGAATAATTTAACATGGAAAAGATCTTTAAAATAATCAAGTCCAATTGTTAATCCACCACTGCCAAGTCCACCTTATCCCTAAGTGCCCTATCTTTTAAACACCTCCAGGCGTAGTGACTTAATCACTACCCTGGGCAGCCTGCTCCAGTGTTTGACAACCTGGTCAGTGAAGACATTTTTCCTAATGTCTAATCTAAACTTCCTCTGGCCAAACTTGAGGCTCTTTCCTCTTGTCCTGTTACATGTTACTTGTGAAAAAAGACAAACACCCACTGCAAACTCCTCAGGAGGTGTAGGGATGGGACCTGATAGGATATACCCTCAAGTGCTGAGGGAGCTGTCTGATCTCATTACCAGGCCACCCTTGATTATCTTTGAAAGGTCATGGCAACTGGAGAAGGGTCATGAAGAATGAAGGAAGGAAATTTCACCCCTATCTCAAAGAATGGCAGGAAGGAAGAGACAGGGGACTACACTGTCTCTTCAGACTAATCTTCCATTCTGGTGGACTGAGCTTTAACAACCCTGTGTGTGATCTCCATTCATAGGATGGCACATGTCAAAGGGAAGGAAAGGGAAGGGAAGGGAAGGGAAGGGAAGGGAAGGGAAGGAAGGGAAGGAAGGGAAGGAAGGGAAGGAAGGAAGGGAAGGAAGGAAGGAAGGAAGGGAAGGAAGGGAAGGGAAGGGAAGGGAAGGGAAGGGAAGGGAAGGGAAGGGAAGAGAAGATGGTTTAGAAGGTTTAGAAACCTCCCCTTCAGTTGAAGCCATTCCCCCTTGTCCTATCACTACATGCCCTTGGAAATAGTTTCTGTCTTTCTTGTAGGTGCCCTTCAGATACTAGAAGGCCACATTCTGAAGCCTTCTCTTTTCCAGGCTGAACAATCCCAATTCTCTTACCCTTTCCTTATGGGAGAGGTGCTTCATCACTCTAATCAACTTGATGGCCTTCCTCTGTATTTGCTCCAACAGGCCAATGTCCGTCCTATGCTAGGGACCCCAGAGTGGGACCCTGTACTACAGGCAGGGTCTCACAAGAAAGGAGTAGAGGGACACAATCACCTCCCCTGGTCCATCCCAGAACACACATTGTCTATCCTTTCTCCTTAGTTACAAGGAATAAAGTTATTTAATTATATCTTTTTTTTCCCTAATCTGCAAAAGCCTTCTAAGAGGCATAAAACATCTCTGAAGGCAAGACTCCTATTGATGCAATATCCAGTAGCTTCTGAAATGTATTTTGAGTTCTCTGCAGAGGAACAGCTCATCTGCAGGAAGTCAGAACACCAGGTCCTTTCATTCCCCTTCCATTAGCATTTCCCAGTGTAATGTGACCACCTGTCAAATCTCAGACAGTGAGTCAGCCTCAGACAACTGGCTCAGCCTCAGACACCCCTGCAACCAGGTCTCTGACTCATACATTTTCAGCATTATGTTCTGGCTTTACTCTCTTTCACCATCACTCCATATGCATTATACGTAGTTTCCTGAATATGCAATTGTCCAATAATTTCTGTTTGCTTAGCATGAAGATACCATGTAATGAAAAAAAACCTGACTTGTAAGATTTTATGCTGGGCTCAGCTCTTAAACTAGAGCCTAATTTTGTCACATAATTCTGCCATTCCCTCCACACGTGGCTCTTCATTCATAATATAAATGGGTTTTAAAACATTCACCAGCTAGAAGTGGAAAAGTGTCATGCATGAGGCAGTGGTCTAGACAATTCCCATTGCTCAACATCAACTTCAACCCAACTTTTTCCAGTGTTGCTTTAACAAAGTAAAAATTCCTTCAAAGTATTTTCTTTCCATTTTATAATAACAGGTAGAAAAATGAGAGCTGAGTCTATAAGCATCCTGTATTTGCCCAGTCCCAGTGCTGTGTACATATACAGTAAAGGAGTAGTCTAGAAAAGATCAGTGTGCATGAGCCAGTTCACACTGAAAAACCATGAAAACCACACAAATTTTCACATATTTTTCTCTGGAAATCAAACCTGACCAACCTGATCTGACTTTGGAGAAATAACTCCTCTCTTTCAGAGTTTCTTGCCAACTAAAACTGTTTTGTGATTATAAGTCAGCAATAAAATTACTATGATTGCTAAAAGTGCTAGCACAGTTATTGCTAAGAGGAGAAACAGCTGATGCAACAAGGAGTTCTTGGAAGCTGCTGTATATACATGCTTGATGTAATTCTTCTTCCTCTGAATGCAGTGGGATCACACAGCATTTATCCCAAGAAGTATTATCTTTAGATTTTCTTCCAGGAGTAAAATATCATAGTTGCCCTGGCAACTTTTGATTTACTGCAGCTTTTTATCTGCTTCTCTGTAATTCTTTCTACTACTCTTTCTACACACACATTGTATTGAACAATAACCAGCTCTTCACCCTCTCTGAAATGCTTCCACTGATTGTTTTATGACTCCTCCATGTTTCTGATAATTGCTGACATTTCTTTCAATTCGTAAAGAAAATGAACTATTGGGGTTTTTTGTTTTGTTTTGTTTATTTGTTTCCTAAATGCAGAACATTCTTCCACACCCTATTTGATGGTTGTGTAATGCAAGAAATGAAAAAGCCCCCATTGTCTCTGCACCCCTCCCCCTCCCACCCAACTCCACCCCCCCAAAAAAAAAAACCACCTCAGGAGCAAAGAGACTAAGGCAAAAGAAAACACAAACCAGCATCAGATGATCAGATTTACAGAAGTCTTATGCAGATACAAAATGTACCCATTAACTGTCTGGTTTCAGGACACTTACTTTGAGGGAACTTCCCTTGTCAAAGTCAATTATTCCATATCATTCAATTATAATATCTAAGTTTTTGGCTGCTAATTTTTACTTCCAGTGTATATTACAAATAGTGTTTCTACAAGGATAGCTTGTCCTTTGCATTTGTTTAATAGAGATATTTCTACTAGGGACAAAAGCTATTACAGTAATTCTGGATATGCCATTTGTGGGACCACTACACAAATGCCATGCACAAGTTCCTGGAGAAAAATAACGTGCTGAATACTGCAAAAAGAAAAAGTCACCAGAATACTCTAGAATATTAATTTATTTAGAAATATTGAAGGAATTCCATACAAACAGTTTAACAAAATTAGTATTACCAGGTGTTTTGCTTCTAGTCTATAGTGATGCAGGAAACAGAAGCTTAAGAAAAGACCAAAAACCCTACAACACTTTTTCTTCATTTTACTTTTGATTAATTAAAAAAAAAAAAAAATGTAAAAGCTTAGAATTTGTTCTTCTGTAGTTTTTAAAATAAAAATATAATAAGAGAGATGTGTTTATTGACCATTACCATAACCTATTGAATTTCCATTGACTCCTTATCATGACAATTTTTAAAAATAATTGGTTGGTTTTCTTGAAAATATAGAGCAGAAAATACAGTTCCAAAAAAAGTTCTATCAAGAAAAATTAATATAACATTAAATAATATAGCTACTGGTAAACTCTGATACACGATACTTGCACACTTTTAAGCAGAGAAACTTTTCAGTACCTGGCTTATTAATCAGAAAGGCGAGTACAGTATATGCAACTTCTTAATAATATGCCACTCCTGAGCTGTCATATAAAGAATATAAAGAATAACTGTTAAATTCTTCCCTCATAAAGGAAGTGAAAAAGAAAGGAAATAGAAGAAATATATTTTTTAATTCTATTACAGTTCATAAATATTTTTTACCTTTTTTTTACTTAAAATAATTATTTCTAGAACCAAATCATGAATTTAAAACACAACTTAGGAAACAGTCTTATAGAATGGGGAATTCTTTTAGCACCTTTTAATGCAATGTTTTAAAACTATAAACATTCACATAGGTGTTTGAAAAGAAAGCTAGAAATAAAGCCTACCCTTAATTTATGTGTTTTCACAAGCAAAGATGTGCAAAAATGTTTCTTTTATGTACACATGCACACACATATGTGTATCTCTATATACAGATACCCCACACATTCATGCATATTTAACACTTTGGTTCACAGTAGCATAACACCACATTCTAAGAAATAGAATTACAGAGAAAATGGAGATAACCTTACCCTGGGTACATGTGTGCACTGATAAATTGGAAATAAAACTGTTAATATACAAAAAGCAAAAAGATTATATATTTTGATAGTATAACTAAGACTTGTAATCCACTGTTATTGCAGAGAGGATAATCATGAACAAATGAGTTAACAAAGGATTACCAACTATTAAAATAGTGTTGACTCTACACTCAATATCTCTTTGTAAATAAGATACTTTCTTTATTATAATCCATCAATTATAATAATGAGAAAGTCATATGACTATTAAAAGCAGTATTTTTATATATAATCTCAATAATTTATATGTATTTTCATATTATACATATATGTTTTGGGTTTTTTACAGAAAAGGATCTTCAAACAATGTTTTAAAAGGATAACTTTCATATGTATAGTTTTGTAGACTTCACCACGTTTGATGCCAGTCCAGAAAAGTATTAAAACTCATGTTTCACTCTAGTTAGCCTGAATTAGAAGCCTTTCATCAGACAAGAAAAAATAAGGGGAAAAAAAAAATACTTCAAAACCAGAAGAAGCTGTACAAAACATCCATTTATTTACCTTTGTAGTAATCATATTTGTACAATAAACACTGTAAATATTGAAGCCATGGACTATATGAACACAGGCTTTAGTCATTCAACCACCCAAAGCAATGGCCAATAAAAATTCCCTTTGATTTCACTGGAACTCTGAATTCATCTGATTGTACTCTACTAAAGTACAGCCACTGAGGACACAACAAGGATATTTGGACTGGGTATCCAGTAGAAGATCACTGACCAAGGAAATATCTTCCACTGAAGAAGACTAATTGTATGGAAGTATCTTCAGAGAAAAACCTGAAGTGTTGGGATATCCCACAAGATATTTTAAGCCACCATCACTTTGAAAACCACATATATATTTTTTTTTCATCTTCCTATAAAACTAAGAAGTCAAAAGTAGCTGGACTGACTGAGTGACTTCATTGTTTTGAAAGAGGACACTGGAAAAGGCAAGGGCTTAGTGTTATGACAGAGTACAAGGGGCCTAGTCTTAGGAGAAAAGGTATGTTTTATTTCACATTTAACTATTTTTCTATAGGTGTCACACTTAAAGCACATAAGCTGATTCCAACAATTTTTCATCATAATCCTTTTGAGAAATTAATATTCTATTTGACAGAGAAAATTATTTTGCTGCCATAGTTTTGTAAATGGTGTTGCGAGGTCACCTTAAAAAAGTAGCCCTCCATTATTGTTTTTCATTATGATAATGAAATTATACACAGACCACCTAGAAAAAAAAGTCATTAATATTTATTTTCAAAAGTTTCATTTTCTTGAGGAGGAATAATAATCTATATAACTTTTTATTCATTGTCTTGAAAAAAAAGACATCATCAATCAAAACGAAGGTATCATTGTTTCACAAGGCCAAAAGGACATTTAGTTGGAAAATTCAAGCATTCAAAAAGCAGGAAATGCCAAAATTTATCCACTTTATGAATAAATATCCTGATTCCCTTCTTTAATGTTTCATTTCTGATTTTTTTTTTTTTTCAGATCTTCCACTTTCAGAATATATTTCCATGCCTTTACTTATTCCATCCCTCAGTAATGTGAATGTGACAAGCACAGAAATACAGAACCACAGAATGGTTGAGTTTGGAAGTGACCGCAGTCCAACTAGACCATCAATCATTTAACCCAACTCCTGTGCTCAAAGAAGGGTCACCTACTGCAGGTTATTCCAGACTGTGTCCAGCCAGATGCTGAATACCTTGACAGATGGAAACTTTGGTACCTGTCTGGGAAACTTGTTCCAGCATTTGACCACCCTCAAACTTAAAAATTGTTTCCTGTGTTCAAACTGAATTTTCTGTGTTTTAATTTGTGTCTATTGCATCTTGACCTATTAGTGGACACCACTGATAAGAGTCTGTCTCGTCTTCTTTCTTCTCCTCTGCCAGGTGTTATACATACTTATATATACATATATAAGTATGATCTTATACTGACAAGATCATACTCAAGCTTTCTTCTCTCCAGGCTGACCACTCTCAGCCTGTCCTCATATGGATGAGGCTCCAGTCCCTTGATCACCTTTCTTTGGAGTTGTTTCTCCATAAAGGCAGGACGTGGTCTTTCTGTTTGTTGATCTTTATGCTCATGTGGTAATGGAGATATTGAGGAAATGAAAACATTTCTCTTAAAAAGCTCCCGGGAAAAGTTTGTATATATTGATGGACATTTGTAAAACACTGAACTCTGCTGGATATAACTAAGAGTGGAAATTTCAGTGAGGAACAGGAGATCAGTGAGTCCTAAGTGAAATAATTGGTGAGGCTACAGTAATCCTCTGCAACAAGGATCTTAGTGTATCTGTGGGTCCTATTCCTTGTAAATCATGGAAAGGAAAGTACATGTTAGAATCCATGCCACAATCCAACACTAAGCATTCTTGGTCATCACAGTAACTCTGTGCCTATAATTGTTTAGAGAGCAAATAAATTCTTTTCTTGTTCTGGTTTGGTTTGGTTGGTTTTTTTCCATGCAGGGATTAAAAAGAGTAAAAAGAAAAAAAATGAAATAAAAAAAGCAAACCCACGATAAAGTAATATTGAAGAATGTAAAAGGGGATTTTATTTCTCATCTCTGGAGCAATATCCTAAGAGCAGAACTATGCTATTTTTCTCTTTTTAACATTTGATCAGATTCCATTCTGTATATTGAAATCTTTGTACAGGTAAGTCTATTAAGTTCATTACATTTTTGCAAATGCAAAATGAATCAACAGTTTTTAGTGCCTTGAATACTTAGCATATCTCTAATTGCCATAAAATTATTAATTATAAAAGTTAATACTTTCATATATGTTGTTCTCTATGACCCTTACTTTTTCTCTCATGATAAAATCAATTTCAGCTATTGATTATTTACCATTGATGAAGAGTATGATTAGTGTATTAACTATTTACAAAACAACAAGCAAACACTCAGAATTAGTTTATCACTAGTTACACTTTTCACTGGCTTTAGTGTGTGTCCCTGCCTTATATTTATTTTTTATTTAAATCATCATAGAATTATAGAATTAAAGAATGGTTTGACATCGTAATGACATTAAACATCATCTCAGTCCAACTCCTCTGCCTTGGGAAGGAACACCTTTCACCAGATCAGATTGCTCAGAGCTCCATCTAACCTGGCCTTGAAGACTTCCAGGGATGGAGCATCCACAGCTTCTCTGAGCAACGTGTTCCAATGTCTCATCACCTTCACAGTAAAGAATTTCTTTGTAATATCTAACCTAAACCTACTCTCTTTCAGTTTGAAGACAATGCCCCTTGTCCTGTCACTCCATACACTTGTAAACAGTCTTTCTCCATCTTTCTTGAAGACTCCCTTCAGGCACTGGAGGGTCACCCTGAAGGCATTCTAGGCTGAACAATCCCACTTGTCTTAGCCTTTCCTCATAGAAGAAGTGCTCCATTGCTCTCTTTTATGATGGCTATATTTCAAACATGCATTTAAATGTTTAGTCAAGATTGAATAAACATCTGAGATCAAAATGTCTTCCCCCTCCCCCCCCACTTTTGTTACAAGATAAAGTAAGTCACCAGTGATATGGTAAGTGCGGTGAATAATCTTATTTCGTAATGAACTGAGAGTGATACTTCATCCTCTTTGACATGATGATATTTGAATATAGTCAACTAGTCATAGTTGTCACTATAGTCAACTAATATACAGAGTATCAGTTTCTGAGGTTGACACCTTTGTTTTTCTAAGCTGTATGTCTATGTGCCTGGACAGATGATTTTTGCAAGGCAAATCTGACAGAGCATGAATCAAAAACCCCTAGATATTAGTGCTACATCCTATCAGCTATGTAAGTCTTATTAGTGCCCAATTATTTCACATGATCTGGCTGTAAGTGCTTCAGGCACAGTTCACAATCATGACAATGAAGTTGTCACACATGAACAGTTCAAATAGCTGACTTTCAGGATCAGACTTCATCACAGGCCTTAGGACAAGACTATTATTATTCCTCAAGCTCTCATGTAGCCAATATAAACTGGAAAAGAAACATATTATTAATGAATTGAGATAGTTCAGTAGAATACCCAATCTACTCATCACATCTAGTGAGATGGAAATAAATGCTTTTCTAGTTGTAGGAGTCATACTGTATCACTTCTGAAGGAATAACAAAACAACTAGGAAATATATCTGTATTACTGAGTCAGTACTGTTTCACAATTCCAGGATGTTACTAATCTCACTGGAATATTAAGATGAAGGTTATTTTGGTTTTAGTAATTCAGCAGCACACATTTTTTTAGTGAACATCTTGGTAGTGTTTGGGAATTTTGACAGGGATGGTATGATGTTTGCAGAAAAGCAATGGAATTTATCAATAAGGAATCAAGATTTGTATTCTGCTTCATGTTGAGATTTCTTCTAAGTAAATCTGTCAATCCTTCTTATTAGCTATCACTACAAATATTTTTCTAATATTAATCAGTCATAAAATTTTCTGTCAGTAGTTCAATTTCATAGATCTATTCACTAAAAGTTTTAGAAACAACTATTCAAAAGGAGTCGTTGTGACTTGATGTCAAATTCCTGGTGATTGCACAACATGATTTGGTTGAAGTATATATTTGTATAAATTTAACATCACTTCTATGATATAAGCAATGTATTCTTGCTCTTTTATTTTTGTTTGTGAGTGAAATCAAATTATTTGGTAAACTAACACAAGCCTGACAAACTATACTTCAAAAGCAAAATTAAGCACAGGTATCTAGAAACCACTAAAAGCTTAGAAATCACTAAGGAGTCTTCATTAATGTTCTGTCATCTCCTGAGAATCAATTCAGTTAGTCTGGTGGGCAAGTAATATCCTGCTGATACATTGCATTAAAAGAAAACAACAAGGTTTTCTCATTCTGCAATTCAAAATGGAATTGTCTTCCACTAGGAACACAGACTCCTCCTTGCTCTGCCCCCATGGGGCAAGGTCATTTATGGAACTTTTTAACTGTCCTTTGAAAAAAATCTTCCCAAGTTTTCAAAATATGATAGGCTTCAGTTGCATTCTATAGATTGTACATCTATAGTGTTTACAACTCTGATTAAACAATAGTTCAGAAAGATCAATTGTTTGTAAAGGAAAAAATATTAAACCTAGAATCATTGACTAGTCATTTTCTGGCATGTCATATTCAATGTTTTGGGACTATAATTTTTAACATGTCACTGCCACTAAGTTACAAGTAATGATGGAATGTGACATCAGAATTGCATTTGCTTATTCCAGTGTAGTTTTAGGTATTGCAAGAAAAGCAAAAGCCCATGAGTAACTGTGGTTTTTCTACTAAACTAACATCTATTTCTTTGTTGAATTAAATATATCTGATTAAACATAAATATCCACAGATGTAAATAGATATTAAAAGTTTTCTTTTCCTTTTTTTTTTCTTTAATCTGCATTTCTAACTGGACAGGCTTTAAAACATGATGTTAATGATATTTTAATCTTCCTGTTATAAAATCTTTGACCCATATATTTGGCATAGTTTTTGCAGCTGAAGCATAAAACTATTCACTCAAGTCTTCCATCAAAAAGGTGTTTATTCCCAAACGAGTGATGAACTTTAAAAGTCACATTTTTAGTTCAAATATGAATATAAAAAAGCTTATGTACTGCTGTGATGATTAGTTGATTTTAAACTTCATAGAGTAGAGGAAAGAAAATACTGTGAGGTAATATTTCCCATAAATAAAGCATCAAAACCTTAAAAAATGCGAGAGAGGGGAAATAAAAATCACAATTCAGCTATTTTGGATATAATTCAAGGTCATGTTGAAGACTACCTCTGTCCAGTCTTTCTGTTTGGAGAGTTTAAGATCTCAGAATATAGCTCAATTCAAAGATTTCCTATCATCACTGATTTCTTTAGTAACAGTCATTGAAGACTAGAGGTGCAAAATAAATTGTGCAGAATGAAAATTATTTTTCATGATGTATTATTCAATTGTCTCAGTGGATAGTAATGGTAAAATTTAAAACATTCAGAAACATAACTAAAATTTACGTTCAGGACTAAAAGCCAGGTCGTTGGTCTGGTTAATGTCTATCTATGTTTCTGTCCCAGTTTAAATGAGACACGGGTCTTTTGCTGAGGATGAGTTACGAGAAAAGACCCAAACTCTCCCCTCTAACCAATTATAA
Organism: Myiozetetes cayanensis; assembly: GCF_022539395.1. NCBI lineage: Eukaryota > Metazoa > Chordata > Aves > Passeriformes > Tyrannidae > Myiozetetes > Myiozetetes cayanensis. The sequence goes on from NW_026086604.1 coordinate 26,566,011, forward strand.
ATCCGAAATTAAGAGGTTTCGATTCAGGGAAAACAAATTATGGAAAAGGGAAAAATAACAGCCCTTTATTAAAAGGTATGTGTGTATTAACAGAAACACACATAAAACCCAAGTAAAACAACCAAACAATACTCCTGCACCCACAAATAATCCTCTTCAAAAACCGATAAACAGGCAAAGGGAAAAATGAACAGTTCAATTTTGCACCTTTGGTGCAATTCCAACCACAGTCAACAGGGGGCGCCATTGGGCCACTGGAGACACAGAGCTTGTAATGTCCTGTAGCAGTCACCAGGTGGCGCTGTTGGATCTCTGGTTGCTGCCACGTGGGGGGCTGGGGGGAAGAACGCCCTCTGGGGTGTGTCAGAGAAAAAAACTGGGTCCCCCTTCCCTTCCCACACACTGGGAAAGGGGAGAGGGGGAAAGGGACCAGATAGCTCTTACTTACTCCTACTGGTCAGTCTCCTCTGCACAGTTCTCTCTCTCCCCCTAATGTGACCAGTGCCACCACCAGGGAAAAAAGAAAAAAAATGAGAACAGGAAAAAAAAAAAAGAAACAAAAACCCAGGAAAACAGTTCCTCTCCAACAAGAAAAAAAAAAAACAGGCAGCGTCTGCAACTGGCAAGCAGGTCCTGAACACACAGGAACCACCAGCCTCCCCTCCCGGCCTGAGTTCCAATCACAGCCCAGCCCACCAAACTCCTCCTCCCCCATTGCCCAGGAGAGAGAGACAAAAAGTAAACAATAGCATTTCATCTACCCTGTTTCCTAGGAGACTTTGTGCTGGGCGATTAGTGAAGGAGTCAGTCCTTTTGTTCATTTGATAGCTCTTGATGGCTCTGCACACAGGACCAGGGGGAAGGGGAAAAAAAAAATTCCTTGCCTAGCTAAACCATGATAGTTTCTTTAGTAGAATGAAGAAGTTGAGGTAGTGTTCCAACTGATCATTTTGTAAGCAGGAATCTGTAGACCAGAACACAGAACAAAGATACTAGTTTTCACATTTTCTGCAGTTAAGTTTACTAAATGCCTCTATCATAGAAAAAGTCTTCCTTTATGGAAACTCACCACATACCCTGCTATCATTCAATATATATGCAAAAAATCAATTGAAAAGGAAGAAGGAAATTTTTTCAAACATGTTTCTAAATTTTTTACTCAGGTGGAATTTGTTCTCTACTAAAAGGTTTAATTAGTTGGAAAAAGGAATTTATATGTATCATAAGCAGAAACATGACAAAAAAGAAGTTTGATTAACAGTATGTCTTTGCCCTTTTATAATGTTTTTAAGGTTTCTATCTGATCAAATGAAGTAGCAAAGCAAGATAGGCTGTTACTTTTATATGACAGACTTCGATTGTGGTGACTAGCTTATAAACAATCTTTATAGATGAAATCTGCACTGAGGTTAACAATGAAGATGGACACATTTAAGTTAAGACCCAAACTCTCTCTAAATTTAAAGAATAACTACTCTTAACAGAATTCTTCTGATAGGTTCATAGAAATAGTATAAAATTACTATGGCCAGTTTTGGCAAGACAAAACACAATGACAGACCAAGAATAAATATTAACTGTCAATAGCTTATTTATGTATGGAACTTACTGTTCCTCCACCTTCAGATTAGGAAAACTAGAACATTAACATGCTTTCATTCTTTCTAAATCACCTGTCTGCTGGCACTAACAACTTACAATGTCCACATTGTACCAAGAAATCTAAGATTCATCCATAGTATTTCCAGTTGTTCCAAATGGCGATTAGCCTTAACGCTCCTGCAGCAATTCATAAACCTTTACTGGAAAAGTATCATTTGGTTTTGAAAGAAATTTGTATTTCTCCCATATTTTTCCATCTTTTCTTCCTCTCTCTCTCTTGAAATAAAATCATTACCATTTTTTAAGAAATTAAAACATTCCTGAAAGATTATAACTCAGTTTCAATATGCATTATTCAAAGGTGACCTTGATTTGAACCATAATATATGATGATCATTCTGCTCCACAGCAAGTTTTGAATTAAGCATTGATCCATGGAGAAGAATGTGAATTTCCTAATATGACTTAAAGAGATAGAGCCTTTAGACTGCAAATCCATAACCACTGTACAGTTAAGAGCTGCAAAAATAAGCACATGGGCATTATCAGGCAGGACTGGGAGATCGCAGTCCGTGTTCACAGTTTGTTCTCAGGCAACACAGGCAAAGAACTGATATTAGAAATTATTTGCTGAATTGTTTCAACAAATGGATACAGTAAATAAAAACATGTCTTGAAGGAAAAATAATACCACAAAGAGTAATTCTCATGAAACAAAACACCAAAACCATTTATCATCAGGCATCATTACTTCCCTTTGGAAAATGGGCACATACTATCTCAAATGAATGAATATTACATTTTAAATCATGCCTATTGTGTCTCCCATAGTTTAAATTACAATGAACAATGAAACAGAATTTTAGAAATAATTCTGCATTAATTTTAACATTTTAGGGCATGAGAGGAATTTAGAAATGCAAAATTAGAGAAAGTCAGGGTTCTCTCTGTGTTCAACATAGCAATTTGATCCAAGAAAATTTGTCACAGAACTGCTGTAGTCCCAAGAAATTTTTTATCTTTCAACTTCCCTTGTGCTAAAGGTTCTGATTTTTTAACACTTTTATCAGAAACATCTTGTCATACATATACTAAAGAGTTTGCATCTATCTATAGTTGAAGTGTATTTACCTCATTTCAATGGTACACAGTATATCACATTTTAAATAATGAACACTTATTTCTTTTCTCACCCATCTTGTAAATTCTGGGCTAAACGTTTTCTGTTCTTCCAACCTTTCCTAATAAATCATGTTTTCTAGATGCTGATTTTTTTCTTTTTTCTTTTTCCACTTTTTGACTCCCTTCAGTTGGTCCATACCTTTCTTGAAACAGGGTAAGAGCTGGGCACAAAACTTCAGCGAAGATCTTATTATGACCACTTCATATTTCTCATATGCAACCTTTCTGCTTATTCATCCCAGTAAGAGTTTTTTCTTTTATTTTTCAGAGTCCTGAGAGCTAGAGGGCATATGTTACTGATAGGTCACTCAGATCATTATACCTTCTTGATCTAAAGACTTCTTGATCTATTTGTGTGATAGCTGTGTTACTACTTTAAGAACTATAGAAATGATTGCTTTTGGCTTTCTGCACATATACACACAATGATAACATGCAAATATTGTGAAAGTTGCACCAGAAATTTAAAGTATTTATACCACCAAAGTATAAAGTGGTGCCTAGCTGGCAGTACAATGCAGACACTATTTATTTCTCATCTTAAAAAAGAAGAAGAATAGAATGAATACTATGGTGAATTCCTGTTGGAACCCATTAGCAGCAACATCATGCACATGAAGCAGGATGTGTTCTGAAAAGGAGAAAAATAGAAATTAGTTTTCAATTTTTTTTTTTATTTAGGAAGAAATACCAATTACTCATTTTAAAAGTTATATATACCAATTTGTATGATCAGAGATAGTATGCATTTCATTGTAAGCTTTATATTTTGTTAACAGCATTGAGCAACTAGAGAATTTTCTTTTCACCTAAGAAGTCAAGCTGACACATGGAAAACTAAACTAAAACTATTTAAAAATTATATGAGGGGAAAAAAATAATTAGAAAATGGTAATAAACATTTGTTTAGATCAGTCCACAAAGACTGTTAAAAGATATTCTTTCGAACATTTATTCTTGACTTTAAAATCCATAATGTTATTATTTCATAAATTTCAAAACTTGATAAGTAAGAAAAGCTATATGAAAAAGCTCATAGAGCAAACACAGCAACTGTATTATTTATGTCTCTACACCCAAAGTATTCTAAATATAGACGAAGTTTTGGGGTTTTTTCTTTCCCTAGTTTATGTATATTTTTAGACCTGAATGTAAATCTGAAAGAATTAGTATTACTATAGCAACCAAATTCCAGCCCTGCACATGTACTCCACAGAGAATAGTAATTTTTATCTTAATGAGTAAAAATCAACAATATCTAATCTGGATTTAAGGTGGAATACAAGACATGGGAAATGGATATTTCTCTAAATAAGCTCAGACATCTGAATTAGTTAGTGAAACACCCTTTATAATCATGAGGGATCAGTAGCCATTCCTAGAGTCTGATTCAGCATATATACAAAAAATATAAAAGTACCTCAAAAAGATCAGCTAGGCTGTGCTCTAAAAATACTTTTTTTTTTTCTCTGCACTTACTCTAAAGAAAAGTGATGATGGGCAGAAGTGGAGAGACCTACATTGTCAACATCTCACCCACAGCTGCTTATGCAGAGAAAATGTTTAAGTATCTGCTTTTCTGGTTCCGAAAATGCACTTGTGAACTGTGCAGGTTCTAGCTAAGCTGGTTTTTCATACAGACAGATCAAGTAATGGCAATGATGGCTCAGGCATCTCCACAGATGCCCTGTGTGTGCTTGAGTGCTCATTACTGCGTACAGAACAGATGGGCTGCTGTGGACACTCATTTCTGTGAAATGCATCTGCTTTCCTACAGAATTTATACTGGGTAGCTGAGTATAGTGCACAGGAGTGAATTGAAGATTGTGTAAATAATACTGGCTTTTATATAATCAGATTCGGATTTGATTCCTTCATATGTCAGGGTGTAAAAATGCAGCTATTTATGGGGTGATGAGTGACTACCAGCCAGAAATCTCTGGTCATGGTACAAAAATGTCATAAAGAAAAAGGCAAAATATATTGTAAATAATTCAAATAAAATTATAGGTTGAAATTTGAGGTTGAGATAATTACCTAAGTAGCACTTTTGCCAGAAAAACTGTTACATCACTTTTCATTTGGAAATGAATAACCCTTGAGAAAGTCTTAATTAGAAATGAAAAAAAGCTCCTTTGGTTCTTCCAAGAAAATTATTCAGGGCAACGTCCAACAGATTTTAATATGTCTTTTCATTGCTATAGTTGTATAATATTTCAGCCTAATTCTTTCTATGATATAAAGTGGTAAAAAAAGCAAAATGGATAAAAAATGAAAATCTGTGTAGACTGAATCTTACCTGCACTGTGAAAAAATCAGTCTTTCACAAATGAGGAATGATGCACAAGTGAATGGACCTTTATTTTTAAAAATCTCTGCTTAGAAGGAGTTAAATGCAGTCACATTGATCATACTAGAGCACTGCTCCCATCAGTAGATTGATCCAAAAAATAATGAGACTCTTGACAAAGAACTTGATTTGGAGTTCAGAAGCCAGGAAAAATAGTCTGAGTTGTCCACTGGGAAATCTGATAGGAAATATTAGATCTTACTTTTAGCAGAATTTAAAATACTGCACGATGCATCATAAAATTTATGAGGCAAATGTTTGTGTATCTTCTTTGGGTAATGATATAGGTCTTGTTCTCAATACAACCAGAATTTCTTTTATAGTTCTCAACACAACTAGAATTTTTTTATCATCATATTATCACTCACTGTGCAGAAACATGCTTCCTTTTTAGTTCTCAACATTATATTCTAGAATACAACTATTTAGAAGCCATTTATGGTATAAAAAGACATTTGAATATTTTTCACCTATGGACATCTTCTAACAGCTATTTTAAATAACGTTTTAAATAATACATCATGCATTATTAAAAAACATATAAGAATTTTAGAAATTATAAATATGCAGAAATACCCCAAAAATACCTCTTAACACATAATGTAAATTTCTGAAAAATGTACAAAAGCATATGATGATCCATAAGCACCATGAGGACTTTTATTTATGCAAAGAATTATTTGCATTTATTTAGAAACGTAAAACTTTTATCATTTTCTCGTTCTTTAAAATTATTTGAGAACATTTCTTCTTGTGGTAAAGGAGGGGTTGGAAGCCCTGATTCATACAGAAAAAGATTTTTTTTTTTACTTTTCAGTTGCCAGTGAATTGAAAAGAAGTACCAGTTGTGGGAGTACTTATTGAGTTTGAATTGTTTTTACAAATGCAAAAATGAGAGTGATTCACCGATCTTTGACATCCTTCTTTTTTTAATTATACATATAATGTTCCCCATGTTGTGATATTGATTTATTCTCATCAGTAAGTTATTTTACTACTTTTTTAAGGAAACAAAGGGAAAAAAAAAGCTGAGATGTTCAGTCGTGTTATTGAGCCATAAATTCGCTGAAAAACAAGGGACCTAATTAAAGACAAAAACTTCCATTGTATGATGAGCGAATTGAAAAAAACCCAGAAACTTCACAAAGAAAAGCCATTGGAATGTGTTCCCACTTTATTTTGATTCAAAGGGGGGGGGAACAGCACCAATATCCCAAACTTTTTTAAAAATCATGTTTTATTTATTTATTAAAATCTCAACATAGTTATTCTTAACATAATAGTACTCTTTTCTCCCTCTCTTGTCCAGAATGATTTTGGTGCAACTTTTTTTAATAAAAAATAATTAAGTAATTACTCATCCTTTCTTTTTCCTTAAAGCTTTTAAGTTAATTAAATCCTGAAAAAAACCCTTCACCATTAGAATGGGTGTGACATCTGATATTCTACCAAGTTTTATCTACCACCTATACATTCTCTGGATTGTTTGGAAGTACACAGATATCCATCTGAAGGTAAATGTACATCTGACGAAGTGATGGAACCATAGCAGAAGATAGTTACCACATTCAGGTCATAACTAATGCCTTAAAATACTACTTTAGAATAACTTAAAGACATGCTTACAACTACACTATATTGTAAGATGGAGCAGGTTTGTTGACTTCCCTAGCCAAAGAGTCTCTCTCCTGGTAAGACATTAAATAGGAGTTTTTAATTATTCAGAATGTCATAGTGATGCAATCATGTTCACATCTTAGTGAATTGAGGAACAAAAAACCCCTGTATTCATAGTATCCCAACCCCTAAATTGAGAAAATATGTACAGAATCAACCTGGACTGTTCATTACAGTAGATTGACTGCATCCTAGTGAAGAGGTTTTGCTGAAAGAACTAATGTGATGTAAAACAACTAAACCTCAGACATTTTTCCAGAAGGTAATTCCATTTCAGAAATAATATTTATCATTCTCTGCAGATAAAATTATTATATTATTTGCATTCTACTCTAAAAATATGGACAATCTGACATACCTTTTAAAATGCAAATGACTCAGTATGCTAAATGTCAGGGTCTTTGTCATATCCACTGTATCTCCAGGCTATACATCATCTGTTTCCTCTTCCCTCCTCTTTTAACTTGATTTCATGCTACTGCTTGTCTTAAGGACAGTGAAGGATAACTTGTGGTATGACTGTGATACAATCAGAGCTAAATTTTGTTGCCTAATGATCAAGCTTTCCTACCTATCTTTCTGATCTCATTCAGTGAGATCTCATTCACGGAAATTATGCCTCTTCTGTGCCTTTTTGTCGCTTTTATCTTGAACTTTTTCTTAGGTTACCTTTAGGAAGAGTTTGCATGGTCCTAAAATGAAGTTATGATTATTGTAACAAATATACTAAATTTAAAAAAATGAACTATTATATTTAATATTTAATGAGACCGTATGTAGGTAGTAGGTTCATTTGCAAATATCAGAGTTTCCATCCTTTATCTTAAAACAAGAATACATACAACATACAACAATTAAGGTTTCCTTTTACAGATTTATAAGCGTAAAAATAGATGGTATATGTAAACCTTTAAGCAGTTAAGCAGCATTTTCTATGAATAAAGATGAAATTAAAGAACAAGAAAACTGTTTGATCCAATTTTTTATGCCCTATCACTAATCATTGTTAAAGAGAGACATAGCGCATGTTAAATGAGTCTTATATACTAAATACAATGCTTTGAACTACTGAATTAGTCTATTAGATCTGCAGAAATTAATTCTTCATAGGAATATATCTACAAAAGCTAGAAAACTAACATTTCTTTTTCTTAAAGTACCAGTTCTATGTAATATCGAAGACTGTCACAGTTAAAAATATGATTATAACACTCCTGCATCTGTATTGAAATGAAGATTTTAAAAGTATCTCTATAAGAGAGTATCAGACAATTTTGATACATGTTCAAAAAATCTCATTAATTTGAACATGAAGGGAATGACAGCAAGGTAATAGTGTATTATATAAAAACTATGGGCATTTCAAAGGAAGAATATAAAACAGTGCATTAAAAGTACAATGTGTGCATACTAAATCTTATGAAATCTGTTTTTTATTCCAGTCAGGAGAAAGACATAAGAAGGTGTTGAGGCAATACAGACACATAATGCATACAAGTTTGGTTCAATTGCAGGGAGAGGAGGGAAGCTTGGCAGGAACTTTCATTGTTTAAAATCCAGAAGGAATGTCTATGAACAAGAACATTAACAAAAATCAGGGAGAGTTTGCACCAACCTTAATGTTTGTTTGCATTCCAAAAGTAGAGTGCCTTGGTGCATTTGGTGCTGCACTTTTCGTCACAGCCTTCCTTCACCAGGACAGGTGACAGTGGGAGTATACCACAAGGGCACTAGTGTCTGATACAAATATACACATATATATTCATTAGTTTTCTGGAGAGAGAGAAGAATACAGTAGGTATCTTCACTGTGTGATTTCAGGCTCCACTACAAAAAAAAGACTATAAAAATAATCAATAATGTTAATAGTATATAATTATGCAGTGGACTGGCATTCAGAATGTCTTGAGACTTATCTTGATTGTTATCTTAAAGTTCAAATCCTTGAAATTAATTTATACTGGACTAGATTGCTTACCATAGAATAATTTCAGTTCATTCCTGTGTTGACTCTGTTATAGAACAATATAATATAAAAAGGTAAATGAAAGTATTCAACTAACCCCCCAAAATTTCTTATTTTCAAAGAAAATGTTATGCCAATGCTTTTGTTTGTTTATTTGTTTATTTAGAGTAATCCAAATAATAGTTTTGATTAAGTATACCATGATAAGCAGAAGACAAATGGAAAGTTTGTCAAATTAAAAATATCCACAGAGATATTTATAATTTCCATTTTACAAAATAATTAAATGAAGAACAGAAAATATATGTAGTAAAGAGTTATGTCCTGCTGATGGATATATCTTCAGGTTTATATCTGTTATACCTTTTTATAACATTAAGATGTACCACATCTCATGGGTACACTAATCTCATCATATTAACATTGTATATAACTCACAAAAATGTATCTTTTAGGTTACCATGTATTATGGAGCTAGTTGTCTTTTATTTGTTTAATTATGAATTTATTCTCTAGATCTATTTGGCTTTTTAAGAATGTTCACATATGGTCCTTTCGAAAAATCCACACAAATCTTCAGCCAGAGAAAATTACTGCAGTTCCATAATTAAATGGTTATTGTAACAAACAGAGGCAGACATCGTGACTTCATTACCTGAAGTCAATTTTAGCTGCATGTTGTTGGAACAGCGTAGAATAACTGATAATGAATATAGTCATCCACATCTTTCCATGTGAAAATGTAACTGTGGATAAATACAAATGTAAGAATGTTAAAGCTGAAGTAGTGCAGGAATTGAACTACAATATACTTTTAATTCTCTAAGGTAATGTATTATAGGCACCACAAAAAGGTATCAGTGACAAAACTGATTGCACAAGGGCATTAAATATGATTCTACTACCCCAGGACCAGTCTGCTGCTGTGATGTGTCAGCATTATTCATGATGGGTGTATACACAAGATGTTGCCTTTAAGTGTGGACTGGCTGTTGATGTAGCTATTTATGATGGTTTTCTCAAAGCCCACTGTTTCCTGTTCACATTAGATAAGACTTAAGTACACTTTAATAGGTATTGGTTTAATCAAGCCACAATGGAAATGTTTCCTGAAGGCACTGGTAAACGTTTTTAGTTGATGAAAAATTCCTATCCCTAAAAATACTTGAAGAGCGTTCTGTGGTCTCAGGCACTGGTAGAAATTAAGTAGGGTCTGCAGTGTTTCTTTTTCAACTATAGATGTACATTTAACTTGTTCAGAAAGGACATTACACTGATAACTAAGCTTTGTGGGAAATCTGATACGTTGTTTTCTACTTTACTGTATCAACCCTGTAATCTTCAGTTCTTTTTCTTTTGACATTGCACTCTGAAGCATACTTGACTGGATTGTCTAATGGTAGGGAAACATGAAAAAAATGGAATTATTACTTGCTAAAGAAAATAACAAACAGTAAATTAAGTCCAGTCTACATGCTGTTAGAGCACTGCTTGAACTGCATTTCTTGATTTTTTTAATCAAATGCTTTATGATTTTATTATATGTGAAGGGATGACTGTGGAAATTATGTACTCACATATTCTGTTTTATTATCTCAGTACATATTGTTGGGCATATGTATGAAATACACTGAAAATGTGGAAAAACACTATTTTATATTATACCAAAATTAAAAATAGATCATTTCTTGTGCAGTTTTCAGTAGGGTCTTGTAAGTACCTTCTGCCCTTGTGGTGTGATATTTTTCTCGATATCTTAATTCACTTAATTTTCTTATCTATATTAATTGTTCTGCTAATGGAGGTAAAACTACAAGTATAATTTTATTCTTTGTTAATAATGCTCAAGTAATTATCTCTAGTTATAAATATTGTAAGCAATATTATGATTGTTATTAAGCTTCAATTATCATTTACGTGGAAGATTTGAGAATATCTATTGCTAAATTCTTAATGATTTGTACCTAACATACCAGGTCAGATTTTTCTGTGCCACTAAATCTCCTGTATTTAAGAAATTTAAATTAGCTGAAGAAATACCCTGAGACCATTTGTAGCCTTTAGCTACAAAGGTTTAATTAATGAAATTACTTATCTCACACATTCAGAAAAGAATGAAACAGATAGAGGAATCAATTTCCAAATTATTTCCATTTAAAAATAACGTGAATTTGCATAAAAAGATTTTCCTTTGGACAAATTGTTGAAAGATTTTGATTAGTGAGAAACCCATGCAAAAACTCTGTAAGTGTTGGTTGTCAGGTCCATAGATATTTCAGTACAAATATCCGAGAGGACAACAGGTAAATGCTGTATTACCATGAAAACCCTACCACCAGTATTCTGAAGAGGTGTTCAACATCTATTTGCATTACAGTAAAGCTGTCTGAAACATCTCTTTTAAGCATCTGACCTATTTCATACTTTTTATAATAAAATTTCTTCCAGTTAAGTTACATTGCAATATAATTCAATCTCTCTACTAATATTGATTTTTAGTCGGGTAGAGACAAAATGAATAAAAATATTGAATATTTTAAAATTTTAATTTTTCTGGAATTTGGCAATGAAATTGAAATACATTAGTAAGAAATAGTTTCCCTTGATTAAGTTCCACAGTTTTAGTGCTTCTTTTGGTAATAAAATGCCACAAAACTTTGAAAGGTCTCAGCTCTCCTACATACAGAGTGGGACTTGGAAATCTCACAACATTTTGTCAAGCAGAAAACCTCTCCATATCTGAGCTCTAGCAAACTCTCTATGCAGTTGAAAAGCATGCTGATTTGTAGAGGTTGAATTGATGAAAAAAAGGGTTACAACTCCTCTGCATTCCTGAACCACTGCTGTCCAAAGTAGATGACTGTTTTATTTCTGCACAATAAACTTGTACTAAACCAGACTTTGACTGTAAAGGTCAAAACTCCATGCACAGAGATTATCCAGTCTCAGCTGGTTAAACACTATGTAGTTTCCCACCACTTGGCTGAAATAGTTTCATAGGTCGAAATTGTTTTGAACTTAGAAGGAAGGAACCAATCTGGGTAGAAGAAATGGAGCAGGAAGCAATACAAGTGCAATTACTCACACTACATCTGCTTTGAAGATTCTGATCTTAGTACCTCTAGAAAAGTTACAGAGACTAAGGAATGTTGAAGCTCTACACTGTCTCCAACTGACAGCTGGCATTGCTTTGGGAGTCTAATAATAAAGGGAGTAGTGATCAGGATGCATCCTGACAAAAGTCCATAAAAATAAAAAATATTTTTCTTTATTGCTGTCACTATTTTTCAAAACTCTGAAAAGCTCCTTTCTGTCATATTTTATTAGACATAAGCCTCTCACCTGTTAATCTTTAATGAATAAACATTATTAACTTCAATGAACTACAAACCTCCATATACAAATAAAAAGGAAAGACTTAGTGGTAATTTTTGTAGTTTTCTACGTTCACAGCTGAATTTTATCTATCAGATCTTCACAAACATCCTTTTTGATGAGTAGGAGAATATAATGTGTTAGTCCTTTCAAAGAAGGGGAGACATACTGAATTTGTGCGACTAAAGCTAAGTGTATTTGATTACACTCCACTTTGAAATTATATATTTGAAACTGCAAATTATGTTTTGACATAAATTCACCTGTAATCTGCAACCCACAAGATATAAAACCCCTAAAGATTTGAGCCCCCTAGATTTGAACCAAACTTGCAACCTTTTTCAGTTGTTAATCAGTATCTCTAGCTAGACAGTTATGATTAAGTAATTGTATGGTGAATGTTGCATGCTAAGCTAATCTTTTATTTCAAGGAAAAGGGAAGACAATCCCAAGATGAATGGGCTTTTTGGACAGGAGCCACCAGGAGTGAAGTCAGCAGAACTGAGCAATAACTGGGTGAAAGGCAATTCCATAAGTGGGAGATCCTGACCACTGACTCATTGACCACCAACTCCAAATGGACTCCAGACTCAAATGGAGGGAAAACCATACATGTGGGCTAGTTAACATAAGGACCAAGAGACACAACTAGCAAATAGGATTCTGAGTACTAATCCGTGGAAAAGTTATGTAACCTGTAGCCAGTGAATGCTGATGCCTGTATTTGTTATCATGTGCAAATAGAATAAAGCTTTGATGATCAGGGAGCCAGCCTTTTGTGGGTTACCACCAAACTCCCTACTTTAGGCAAACGATAATAAAAAAAAGGAATACCACCCCTTGGGGTGTGAATTGACACTGTGAACTGGGTAAAGAGCCCATGTTCTAGACAACACATATAAGGAAGCAGATGATGTATGATCCACCACCTTCTAAATGAGTTGTACGATAAACCAACTCTCCTTCAGAATAATGAAATAAAGCTGGTCTGCAGAAGCATTAAACCTATGATTCCTTTATACTGACAGTAAATGTTAAATCATTAATTCTAATGTAAACTATTGAAGACATAGTTTTTAGTCCATAAAGACCATAATAAAATGTAGATGTTAATCTCTATTTTCTTGCCATCTATAATGATTTTGAGGAAGTTTCTATATTTAGATGGAGTAACTTTCTGAGTTTGATTAAAACTGTTCTTTATGTTCTGTAGGGTAAATTTTTAATTTGGGTGTTATGTTTACTGTTGACATTTTGAAACAAGCTCCCTTTCCAGGTTTGAGTGTGGAAGACTGAAGACGAAGGCAAATCATGAAAGCAAGAAAGTCCATGTGCAAGACAGTGTTACTACCAAATATTTTATCCAGATAAATGTAGATAGTGACTGCATTTGAAAGTTAGAAGTGGTTTAGTCACACATTTGGTTAGATCCTATATTTCCTGAATTGACTGTGTTTTTAATTTCTATGGACAGATCACTTGGTGTATGAACTGAGAAGCAGCAATACAGTGAAGTGTCCTTGTGGAACTAATTCTGGCATGCTTGATTACTGCAAGGTGTCTTCCACACTCAGAGACTAAACAAGGAATTTGGTCAGCAGAAGTTCCTTGTTAGTAGGAACCATGACAGAAACACGGTCCAGATTTGAAAGGTAAATAAGAATTCCTGAGGCTGAACAGCTGAGCTACTCAAAATTTCAACAGCCAGTATGAGGACACCAATTGTCTCTCAAATACAAGCTAAAAGCTAAAATACACAGACACAAACATACCCAAAATCCTTTTAAATCAATGGACATCACTGTAAAGCTTCAGAAGGTCTCTGTGTCATAGATCTTCATATAATCTGCTGATTTCATATGATCACATACCACTAATAGATCAAAGCAATAAAGATTATTTAGAATAGTTTTTCTGTGAATATGTTTGAGAGAAATTTGCTGTTTCAAGGTAACCATGTCAAAAAATAATTACATATGAAGAAGTAGCCATTAAAATGTAACCAAAGATACATGTAATCATATATAAAGTTCAGATCAAACTGAGGTACTAAGTTATCTCAGTGTTAGCACAGAATAGACATGTTAATACTTACGATTAACAATAATTTACTTCATGATATCTCTTGCCTAATAAACTTACTGAAATTTTAATCAAAGTGCACTTCAGTCCTTGTGTGTTGCTATTTTCTGTTCCTGCTGTCAGGAGGTTGCATGAGTCTTACAGATCAGAGAGAGGGAAAGTAGTAAACAAGAGCTGCATAGCACTAAAATCAGCTATAAATATAAGCATCTTTATTAGGGTATAAACTAACTGCAAACCACAAGGTCATGGATATGCTTACATGGAAATGACAGAACTGCTACTGACACGTGGAACTTCAAAAAAAAAAAAAAAAAACACAACTTTCATGCGATACCAACATATTTCACAAGAATATTTTTCCTAATATAGTGAAAAGCAGTGCTTAGAATGTCTTAGAAGTAGCAAATTAGGGAGGATGAATGCAGCAAGTGGAATGAGTTTCCCTGTAACAGCCAATTCAGTAGCAAAGAAGGTTAAATGTGGTTTCTGATTTCTGTTATGAGGCAGCTCACCTCAAATACTAGCCTAAAGACACTTAAATGTAAGCATAAGGTAGATGTTTAGGTTTCCTCAGAGCAGTCAGTGCAGCTGTAGGTCTCTGCAGTTGACCTTCAGTGTCCTTTGAGGTGAGAGAAGGTTCCACTGATTAACCAACACCAGATAGATGTAACAAACACCTATGGTTTCATTTATTTGCTTAAACACAGTTACTTAATGTTATTTCAGATGCACTGATTGTCCAGGACAGAGTTTGCAAGATGCAACAAAAACCTTATGACAGTCTTTCAAATCTGGAAAGGCAGCTTAGGAGCCACAGTGGACCTCAGTTGGTTGAGGCAGCTTGTATCTATCATTTAGATACTATAGGTTTCTTCATTTCAAAGCTCAATTTCACTGTCCTTTTTTAAAATTGAGGCTCTATAGCATACCCAGGAAGGTTAGAAAAGAATACGAGGTAGCAATGTGAGGAGAGGCCAGATTTTCAGAGAAGGTTGTAACTGTAGCCACATAGTGCCATTGCTTGACAGGTCATGAGCTTGGAACTTTTCAAGGCCTCAGACTTACTCTATCAAAATTGCTCTTTTGGAACTTTTCATGACCTGCCTTCATCTTTGTTTTGTCCATTTTTTCTGGGAGTTGCTGGAGAGGGAAATCTCAATCCATCCCACCCCTACCAGTTTGATGCCAGTGCCAGCAAGTGATGTTCAGAGCCAGGAGAGGGATTGCAGGTCAGCAGGAGAGCACCTGAAGAGCAGCACAAGGGAATTCCAACCACTCCAGCCAGTAAGACAGCTTTATTGGGGCATCAACTTAAATGTCCCTGTGAAAATGCAGGCACAATGGGGAATAAACAAGAGGAGCTGGAGACGTGCACCTGCAGGACTATGGCCTTACTGGCGTCACAGAGATGTTGTGGGAAGGGCCCTATGACTGGTGTGTTGGAATGGAAGGTGTTCCTCCCTGGAAAGGTCGAAACTGGGACCAGAGATACAGACAGTGGGATCGAGTACGCCCTCAGTAAGTTTGCCATCACCAAGCTGTGTGGTACAGTCAACACACAGGAGGGAAGGGATGCCATTCAGAGGGACCTTTATAGGCTGGACAGGTGTGCTCCTGCGACCTTTAGGAGGTTTAACGAGGCCACATGCAAGGTCCTGCACGTGGGGCAGGGCAAACCCAAGCACAAATACAATTTAGGTGGAGAATGGATTGAGAACAGCCTCAAGAAGAAGAACTTTGGCATGTTGGTGAATGAGAATAAAAATTATAGAACGGTTTGGGTTGGAAAGGTCTTTAAAGATTATCTAGTTCCAACCTCTTTGCTCTGGGCAGGGACACCTACTAAACCAAGTTGTTCAGAGCCACATCCAACCTAAATACCCTGAACAATTCCAGGGATGGGACTTCTACAACTTCTCTGAGCAACCTGTTCCAGTGCTTCACCACCCCCACAGCAAAAAATTTCTTCTCAGTATTTAGTCTAAACCTATTATTTTGCAGTCTGAAGCCATTCCCCCTTGTCCAGTTACCACATGCCCTTGTAAATAGTTCCTCTCCATCTTATAGGCTCCCTTCAGGTCTTGGAAGGCTACAATTAGGTCCAAAGTCTTCTCTTCTCCAGGCTGAACAATCCCAACTCTCTCAGTATCTCTTCATAGGAGAGGTATTCCATTCCTCTGATCATCTTTGCTGGCCTTTCTCTGGACTTGCTCTCTCCAGGAACTTCTTATAGCATCCTTCCAGTACCCAAAAAGGGTCTACAATAAAACTGGAGAGGGACTTTTTAAAGGGCATGTAAGCGATGAGAGAAGGAGTAATGGCTCTAAACTGAAAGCAGGTAGATTTAGATTTAGATAGAAGGAAAAAAGGTCTTTACTGTGTGGATGCTAAGGCACTGAACAAGTTGCCCAAGAAGTGGATGTCCCAGGTGTGGAGCTGATCAAGGTCAGGTTGGATGGGGTTTTGAGCAACTTGGTCTAGTGAAAAGTGTTCCTGACCATGGCAGGGGGCTTGGAAATGGATGATCTTAAAGGTCCCTTCCAAGCCATATCTGTGATTCTATGATTCTAAACCAGTAAGGTTTCATCAGCATACCGAGGCCTTCACTGCTAGAAAATCATGATCCTCGTAGGAATTTCTTCTTCCTCATTCTTGATATCAGGCTGGGGTTACTTTCATATGTTCCTCTAACACAGTCCTTTTCATGGATACCCAACCAAAACTTGAAGTTGTACAGTAACCTTTCTCAGCCTCACTGGACCTAAAGGGCTGTTTGCTAATGTACTGGGTTTGCATGGCAAGGTTTTGGTAGTGGGAGGTGCTACAGGGGTTTCTTCTGTAAAAAGCTGCCCAAAGCTTCCCTTATGTCTAATAGAGCCAAAGCCAGCTGGCTCCCAGTTAGACCCACCACTGGCCAAGTCCAAGCCCATTAATGACGTGCTAATGCCTCCAGGATAATGTAATTAAGAAGGAAAAGTTGTTTCAAGAGAAACAATTTTTCAGACACCAAAGCCAGTGGAGGAGTGGGAGGAGATGCTCCAGGAGAGGGGCAGAGATGAAGACCACTGTGAGGCAGGCTGTCCTTCTGCAACCCATGGAGATTCCACGGTGGAGCAGAAATCCAATTGCAGCCTATGGAGGTTCCCACGCCAGAGCAGGTGAGTGGCTGAAGGAGGCTGACACCCTGTGGGAAGCACATCGTGAAGTAGGTTCCTGCTGGAGCTGATTTGCTTGAAGGACTTATGACACCACGAGGGACCTGTGCTGAAACAGTGCAGCCCATGGGAAGGAGTCACAGTGGAGAAGCTGGTGGAGGACTGTCTCCTTTGCAAGGGACCCCAGGCTGGAGCAGGACAACAGTAAGAGGAGTCCTCCACCTGAGGTGGTAGGAGTAGCAGAGATAATGCTTTATGGACTGACTGTTACAAGCATTCCTCATCCCCCTGCACTACTGGAAGGAGAGAAATTGGGAGTATACTTAAAGCCCAGGAAGAATTATGCACAGAGGTGGTCAGTGCTGTTTCTCCATAACAGTTATTGCTGTTTTCCCTAAATCATAAATCTTAATTTTACCAAAATACTTTGAAGACCACAGGGGAATCTAAATAGACTCATACTAGTTTGAGAGGCCATGTGACTGGTCTTGATGCCTGCACCTACAAAACTATAATAAGGGTGATGTAACATTTAGTGTTAATAAATTAATCATTCTTGATAATACTTACAAGTTTGACCATTTTATTCACTTGTTAGCAGAGGATGAAATGGCATCTTTACTGCAGACAGTGAATCCTCTGCATTTAAAAGGGATGGGTGTAAATCAGGGAAGAATTTGACTGTAGTAAGATTGACATAAATTTTCCAGCCAACTGCTCTTTATTCCAAATGTGCCTAAAAGTATTTACATGTAAATACACTTACATCAGCCCACTGCTGACTGAGGACACGATATTTGTGTCCATAAAGAGTCATCTTCATCAAACAACATGAAGGTATGTCAGCTTCTATCAACAGCAATTTTTGACCCATAATTTCTTAATGGGTCATTAATGGGTCATTAAGACTACACATCAGAAGAAAAACAGTATCTTTGGGGGTTGATTAAAATATTCCACTAAAGAATAAATGGTTTCTAGGCACTTGTTCTCAGCACTGAATTAACCCTGTCTTTTTTTCTGGTGCATGATCAGTAAGAAAAATCTTGAGCAAATATCTGGGCAGGAGAAGATAAAATTAATAGATAACCTATTACAACCTCAATTAGTAATATGGTTGCAGACCTCTTTGCTTTGTAGCCTCAGTGCCTCTTAGCTTAATAAAATGAAATAAAATCTGAACTTTTTATTTGTCCTTTGGGGTTTTTAGTTATAGTAGTCCATAAATAAAGCTCTAACATGCTGCCTAGGTGAAATGGCTACTTTTTTCAAACAGCAATCAATAATAATAGAATATCATAACATATTGTTAAAGCCAATTATTTGAGCCAGGTTCCAATAGCAAAGAGCTACAATTTCACATGAATAGACATTAGTTAATTTTATATGTGATATGAATATTTCTGTTGTTAAGTCCACTATATATAGAAAAACTAGAAAAGATGGGGATGAGTCACCAAATTCTAAGTTACTGTGTAAAAAACCATCATCAATAGAACACAAATGATAGACTTAATATTTTTGGGCCATGCATCATTATGTGATTAAGCTACATACTAGCAGTATTTCCTGATGTAATTCACTGTGATTTATTCACTAAACTTGTCACACCCTAGAACATCAATGAGGAGTGACTATGGCTATTGTGTTACCTACATTCTAAAAAAGCAGTATGTTCTAAAATGTCACTGTCATTTTTTAATAGTTCATGTTCTCCCTATATCTTAACAGATAAGTTATAATTTGTTTGGCTGTTAGCGTGGACACATGGAAAGACAGTCAAGATCGAACATACATGACCAGGTAGAAGCAGATACAGTAGATAAACTATCATTAATGTATCAGTTGAATTCATCTATGAACTACCAACAATCATTCATGGTTCATAACAATTTCTACTTGGTGCATGCATCTGTCAGTAGGATCTCGTCTTCCTCTCATAGGAGGTTTATGTGTAGCTCCTTGTATTCAGAACTGCATGATTATTGTTGTCTTGCAGTACTTTTGGAAACTGGATTCCTTTGAAACTAGATTCGATTCCTAAACTTGTGTATGCCTTCAGTCTGTTTAATTATGACCTAGGAAATCTGTGTGGTGCTTCTAAACCATAAAAATATTCATATACATTAACATATCTATTGAAAACAAAACCAAACCAAAACAAGCAAACAAACCAACAAACAAAGCAAAATAAGCAAAATGGAACTACAAAAGAAATGCAAACTCAAACCAAACAATAGCTGGAGTTCTTCCTTCTTTCATGCTCAACTCTTTCTTTACATGCTCTCATGAGGTGATGATGGAAAATTTCAATCAGCTGCTTTCTTCATCAGTAGCTAATCTCCTAATCCTTGAGTCTTTAGTAAAATAGCTTCCCCTCCATGTACTGACTTTGTTTTGTTCCTATCCACATTCAGTGTGTTCCTCAAATGGCGCCTACGTTGCCAAACGCCCCTTCTCTTTTGGTGGCACGTGAAAAAACATTCAGCCAGAAAGCCGGCCTTTTCCACTTGCACTGCCATGTTGTCTCCCTTTCTTCCCTCTTCTAGGCAAAGATAAGAAAGGAAACTCACATTTACCAGCCACAAGAGCTGAAATGACCACAGATTCTTCACTTCTCACTGGGCCTAACAGCACCCGTGACCCTCAATATTGCAAAAGAGGGGGCCTTCCACGCTTTCTTCCCTCTCTGTCTCTTTCTTCAAGCATCTGTTGTAACCCTTAAGTTTATAAAGATGTTCTCATCAGTTCTTAATTGTTATGTTAACTGTGTCTTTTATGATTTGACAAAAGGATCTGAATCTGTGTTTGAGTTCTCCAAAGAAAGTACTTCAATTGAGCTGAGAACTCCTTTGACCTCGGTGTCTTTTCAAACAAGCCAACACTGTCCTTCATCGGGAATGAACTCAGGGCTGTAAATTCCCCTGAATGATTTGTATTCTATCATGGCATCCACAGATTCCCATGCAAGGCTTGATTTCCACTACTAAACTATGTCTCCTAAGGGAATCTATCTAAACTGAGAGAGGAGAGAGCGAAGGATGTTGTGCTGAGAGCCCCATATTTTGATGCAAGATTTTATGTTCTAGATTTTATAAAAGTCTTAAAAGAAAGGGAATTGGTACTCACAGGTTACAAAGACATGGCCTTGAATTTGAACATCATGCATCTCTTTTCTGGCACGTACAGATTAGACATTACACTTTTAAATTTTACATGCAAGGAAACTATTGATGTGTCTGTGTTGTTACTCAGATTTTAGCATTGGTTACGTTTTCCTTGGTGCCCTAAGCAGTTTCTCGACCAGCAACAGCTTAGATGTTGGAAAAGACCTGTACTCAGTTCTCATAGTGTGACACTGGTCATAGTATAGGACATGAAGACAGAGAAGTATGTATGAGACGTTGTGGCCTAAAAAGTGCAAATGCCATGGATGCGTAAGGCAGGTTAAGACAATTATTCACTGTTTGAGCCCATTCTATTCATAAGGGCAGAACAGAGGAGGAAAACATTCTCAGCCAGTACTGTCTCCTTATCCCTCACCCTCCCCTAACCAAAAAGTCATTTTGGGTTTCGTCAGAATTGAACTAGACTGAACATGCATATTAACAGTGTGGTGGATCATATTGTGCAAACAGAACATAATTAATTAAAACAATATTTATGCGTCTCCAGGATTATCAGTGTCAAAATTTTCAGATGAGACTAAGTCAAGATATTTCTGCATTGTCCTTTCTACTTTTCTTTTGTGTTCCTGGGTGCTGCATTTCCCTTACTCTTCAACATTTAAAGTTAGCGTTGTCCTGAAAGATTTCAGAAACCTCTGAAAAGCACATCCACATCTAATAAGCAGGAGAGCCCCACATTTAGTTCATTAGGTTTTGTTTAAACTCTTCAACAGTGAGGATCTGGGACACTAAAAGAGCTGTTGTATTTGTAATTGGTACATTAATGCAATGTAGCAAAACCCATCAACTTTAACCTTCCTCAGCACTAAACCATACTAGCAAAAGGTAAAAAAACCCGACTGATCAGTCTGGTTTTATGAAAATTATCAACAGTTAGTCTGTGACACTCCTGCTGTCCTCTAATAAAAAACTGTTTAGAAAAATCAAGTCTAAAATTAAATCAGTTTACTTGGTAACATGCTAAGTACAAAAGAGCAGTTCCTACTGTCACTACCTAAATGGTCAGAATGAAATACGTAACTCATGCAGATTTGAACCCTGTTGTAACACACCTTTCCCAAGGACTTACTCCCTAGAATTATCATCACTGGCTACCAAGTTTCTTGCAATCATAAATAAACTGTGTTCAAATCAATAAGTTCTGAAAACTTCTGTACATTTGAGTCTGCTTTCAATGTCAAGTGAATTTAAGAATGTATGTGAAAGCTATAATCATATTCTACTCTGAAAACTCAAAACCTGTGTTTTTCTAGTCTGTAAACCTATTATGAATCCCATTTCAGAGAACAGGTACTATTCTCCCACTTCCTCAGAGACTGCTTCCAAGATGTATTCACTCATGTTGAAAAGAAGATGAAACATCCTGTCAGGGGCTGAGCTTTTTATTTTTGGCACTGTATGGCAGTTTTATGAAACGACTTCAGGAATATTTCTTTTCATACTGATGCCAGAAGTAAGTTAAACCAAATGTAAACAGGAGCAATATAATTTTATAGTATATGAATTACCATACACAGACTTGATATTTATGTTCACTTTAGAAGAAACAGATTGCAGTTTGGTTTTATACAGCAACTTTCATATTGAAGATATCTTAGAGCACTTTACAATCTAAGTTATACACTAGCAAGGCACTGACTATGAAAGTAAATATGTTCACCAGTACCTCACAAAAAAACCCCTAGAGGGTTTTTTTTTTGAGGAGATATTGGAGCTCCATTCATTTTCAAACTTGCCAGAAACTGAACAACACAACTGATCAATCACTACAGTTATAGAAAAATGTATTAGTTACCTACATAGATATTTCCAGATCTTAACACTTTCATTTCACAAACCAAGACTGTATAGAAATAGTTGGTTCCATAAGCTGTCACTGCACTGCAAAGTCTTTACTGGGTCAATATGGTCTTGTACAGACAGTCCTTTAGAGGTTGACCTTTCTCATAACAGTAGTCTTACTTAGTTCATGGACTGATCCATATATATCCTGGTTGCACTTTGGTAAGCTTTGGAAACTGATCCTTTCCTTGGAATTCGTACATAACATTTTCCAAGAATCAGCTGTTCCTTAGGGAAAAAAAAAGTAAATTTTTACATGTTTTGTACAGCTCTAAGGATATTTATTTGTCTATGTATTGGCTCTTTGGCCACTATTTTTAAGCTATTTTTTATTTCTTGCATGCATTCATATTTTCTTCTCTGTTTTCAGACTGACCATTTCTCTTCTGTATTATTCCCAGACAGTAGTTAATATTATTACTAGACTGTGGGTTACAAATCTTAGAAGAATGTATATAAAAATTCTTGCCATAAACCAATACCAGCATGCCTCTGAGAATGCTTCAGAACTCCAGATATTCACAATCTGCCTTGAGGACATTTTTCTGTGGCATGTGTAAAGTTTTCAAGTCTTAGTATAACTGAAGATATAAACCAATAAAATTTAAATTATTCTTGAGACCTGTCATGTAATGTCTCCTTTCTCCTCACACTTCAGCAGAAACTCCTGCAGTTTTTTCCCACATGAAAATCCAAGGATGGACTTCAGGAGGACCAAATAGAAGCTGAGCTATTGGTCTCTCCTTTCTCATAATTTTGTTATTGACCTGAGGACAGCTTGTCTTTCTTGACAACCCTCTCTTTTACTGTTTATAGGCCAGATTTTTATTTCATGCATGCCTTGAACTCAGTCAGTATTCGACAAAGAGCAGAAAAAAGCAGCCTTTTCTTTCCTTTTCATTTGTCTCTATTGCCTTCTGACAAGATATTCTTTGTGAAAAATCTCCCAGCTGTCCAACAGCACCAGTTCTCACTAGACCTATGTCCCTGCAGATGTGTTCCTGGTGTTAAACTGGCAATTTTTTCTTGACAGCAAGCATTTTCAAGACAGCAACAGCAAGCATACATAGTCTCAGTCCCAGATGGCTTTTGCATACTGCCTAATTTTAATTCCATAAGGCTCAAATTGTAATTATATATTTCACATTCATTACTGCTTCTCCCTACTTATAAAGTATTTACTAGTTTCTGACATAGGGATACATTTATGAGGTATGGTAAAGCCTTCCACATAACTGACATGTAAACCCTCCATTTTCTGGTCCAGAAATAATTATCTCACTCCCACAAAACAACCTTATCATTTGTTTAAGAATTTTACCTAGTCAACTATTTGGGGACTTAAGTGTACAGTTAAGTTCCATATTGTTTCTGTGATGCATTTGACAAAAATTCACCTAGAAAATTTAAAACATATCACTGAGATACACTTGGATGAGAGAGAATAATTTCCTCAGAAAAATTTTATTGAAAACTCACAATAGTATGTACCCACTTATTTAAAAAAATGTGGTATATTACTGACTTTGTAGCTAAGATTTACTATTCACAACAAAGTATAATCTCTTTTGAGGTAGCACAATGTCAGATTGCACCCTCATGCATTTATTTGACACATATTTATTTTGGTCACAGGAAACAATTATTTTGAGTGTGAACAATTTGGTGACAAAGACAGATTATTGTAAATGAGCATTCACGACAGTATCCTTTAGAATGTGTTCAGGATTTGCAGATAAATCACATCTCAGATTATTTCACTGAGTATTTCCTATCTTGTATTAAAATTAACTCCACTGAGAGGAAATATCCTGTTGCATATACTAAGTTGTGATTTTAATTACTTGCAAAAGAATGATAAATTAAATATATCCCTATTTCCAATATCTAATAAGTATTTAGCATGGACTTCAACTAATTTTTCAACATTTTGGTTAAGACTAAATCACTTCTGTTGATTAGGCAGACCTGGCAAAGGGGTATTAGGAGTGGTAGTAGCCCTCTTATCTCAGCAGCATGTACACATCCTTCCAAGAGATTTGATAGATAAATATTTTTAATATGTTTTATCTAGAAGCTAGATTAATGGTATTGTCCATAAAAACAATATGATATTAGTAATGCAGAGCTCATTTTAAAAACGTTTATAAATACTAAAAACTCACACAATTCTTTGTTATTTTCATTGCAATCAAAAATTAAAGAGCAGCAGCATCAGTGCACTGCTCCAGATATCATGTTCATTGAAAATAACTGAAAAAAAATCTTATAATATCTGTCTCCAAACACATTGTCCTGAAAAGCCTTAAAATATTATCAATTACAATATGGAGAAAAAGGATTCAAAACAAAAGTTTAAAGTGCTCTCACAAAATTCTCTTGATAGCAGTTCTGCAATCCAGATCACTGATAATCCTGTTCAAATATGTTGGTTATTTCAATTGTTGTATAACCAGATAATTAAAGTAGGGGTTAGAATACTAAAAAATGCCTATATTAAAAGAAATAGATTCACATTGAGTGTTACAAAATTAGCAACCTAATGAAACATGCTTATATTTAAATGTTCATGTTTATTTTGAATTCATATTTATACTTTTTTACAATATATTTATACATGTGCATTCTTGCTTTTATATATGTTTATATCTGTAGAGGGAAAATATTAAATTTCAGAGAAACAAAACCAAAATAAGATCACCATCTTCAAAATAAGAACTCTTCATATAGGATTAGATGCAGATGAAGTGAGTTCTGAATTGCTGTGAACTGAAATACTGAAATTCTGCATTGTGAAAAAAAAAATTGTTTCTCTCAGAGTTCCTTAATGAAGAAAACTGTTAATGACTGAATGATGCATTCAATTTGCCTTAAAATATATCTGACCAGTTTAGCCATTTGTGACACTGATCAATTGCTATGGAAACTTGGGTTTTCTTTTCATTATTTAGTAGCAATCACACAAATACAACATGATTTCTTCAATAATGCTTTTTCTAGTATAAACTCAACTAATTTAAAGAATAAGTATATCACTATATTAAGTAATGATCTTCTATTGGTCTAAAGTGTCCTGTATCAAGACTGTGAAATCTTTATCAGATTTACTCTATCTTAATGTTAAAGACTGTAAGTGCAACTACAACATATATTTGCTTTTACCTAAAATAATTCATCCATCTGGAATGATAAGAGAATATTTTAAATGTCTGTTACTTGAAATTTACTGTTTCTTTTAAAAGAGAAAGAATTTATTAGGCCTCGACACTGTGTAAACTCATCAGTAATGGAAACATCCCTGTATTATCAACACTGTTTTCAGCCTAAATCCAAAACACAGACCCTACTATGAAGAAAACTATCTCTATCCCAACCAAAACCAGCACATGTATACAATAAATAATTCAGCATCAAGGATGCTTTCACAAAGTTTACTACATAACTGGGTTATACATATGACCTGCACAGGAATTTGTTTATTTAATTTACAATGTTAAAAAGTAACCTGGTAAGAACCTTGAAGTTATATCTTTTTAAGATTGCAGTGAAAAAGCCTTAGAGAATCTCCATTAGAGGTGGAAATTTCACAGGGTTTGGCTGGGATGGAGGTAACTTTCCCCATAGCAGCCCTCAGGTGTGCTTTCCATTTCAAAATCTGAATTACTGGTGTGAGGCAGTAAGGGAGTTTCAGAATTTCTTTTCACTCCAAAGTAAAGGGTTTTAATTTTTTTTTTTTTTACTTTTGCTAGTCTTTTCATTGAGATTTGCAAAGTTATATGGAAGATATACGTTTTAGCATGCTTGGTAGTAATAGATTTTAAAACAATAACACACGTGCACTTCTCTTGAATACCCCTTGTGGACATATTTAAAATATCCAATTATTTTTTCTAAGAACAAGAGGTTTTTTTACTTCAGCATTATTTTTCTATGTGTGTCATAGATTCTGAGATAATAAGCCAATATTTTAAAAAACTAGGAAAAAATATTAAATTGTAGTTTTAAAGTCTACTATAGTTAATGGGAAGATTACCTCATGATTTCACTGTTGTTTGCAGTCTTGAATTTCAAAGTTATTTACACATTAAATAAATAAATTTTTTAAATGAAAAATTTTGTGATTTCAGAGACACTTTCAGGAGATTAGAAGGACTGAATTATGTGTTTATTTAGAGAGTATTATGGTGAACTATCTCTGTTGAACAAAGTTAGGCATCTAAAATTAAGCCTTTTCTAAATCTGACACATCTTATGCTTTTTTTTGTAAGAGACTTTTCTTCTGGGTAAGTATCCTTCAGGGATTAATTTCACTGTGGCATGAGGGAGGAATCAGAATCATCACAAAGATAAAGATCATGGACAAATATGAGTGGGATGACTGCAGTGCTGACTTAAATAGGCATAAAGTGGCACTGAACAGCACTAACAGGCTAAATTTGTAAATTTATAAATTACTGTATGTTTTTGCCTCTCTGGGCTTTTGCTATACATAAAGTATATATGTAAAAGTTATACCAGAAGTTAGAGGAGATGGAGATACCAAAGGCAAGGTGGTGAACTACTTTGAATGCATAGTTTCACTAGAACTAAAACATTTGCCCAAATCCATTTTCTCCAACTGAGTAAGATAAAGAACAATGACACAATGCATTTTAAACTTCCTATGCAGGAACTAAAATTGAACATAAAGTTGCTGAACACGATTTGTGGTAGAAATACTTTCTCTTAATGAATAAGTAATACTTTTTTATTTTTAATATAATATTATTTTTCCCAAGAAAAAAAAATTCAAGAAATTCCATCATGAAGAAAATATGTTAAAACGCATTCTTATTAGCCGTCAGATTTTTCTAAATGAAGTACAGTGGAAAGTGGTTGCCATGGCTACAGCAGAGCTCTGGAATAATTTTGCTTCTTCTTAATTGTTGTACATTTGTGTATAAACAGCTTAAGAATATCTTACATTTTTGGTCTGAGACCTTAAAGCAACAAGAAAAACTTTGAATTTTAATCTCCTGCTGACAGAAGAGTAGCCTATAAAACGAAACATGATAAATGGAAACATGTCACTATGGAAAGTTGTCTATGGGTGTCTATATAAAACCACTTATTTTTTCTTTGCTATATATTGAATATCTCACCCTATAGTTACCTCTGCAATATTTATAATCATATCAGACTTTGAAAAGTTGGGGTACCTATAGTTTTTTTCCTAAGGAAATCACATCAAATCTTACATTCTCTGAATTTCAGAGGATCAAATGGATAGAAAGAACAACTCTTCCTCAAAGCTCACTGTGTAATATGTCTTTTTTCAGCATCTGATGACAGTTAATGTCATCATTGCTCATTTGTTTAGCAGAACAATGCTACTAGAAAAGGATTTTTAACTTTTTCAGTTATATATTTATTATTGCAGTTGAATGCTGACATGAAAATAGGCCCATCATGAAGAGGGAGAAGACAGTATTGAATTTTAATAAATTTTTTCATACAAAATTATTTTTTATAAAGTACTTTACATTAAATTTTGCACTAATATTATTCTTATACACATCAAGAGGCAAGGAGATCAGTACAACTATGGTCATTCCCAGAATGGTGAACTCACACATGTTAGTGCTCATATATGAGGATTAATAGTTAATGACATAGCTTCATAATCAGGCACAGCCCTGCAACAATTTCCTGGGAGGTTTAGGTGTTTTTAAGTGGCTCTACATTCTCAAGACTATTCAGAGGTAGTTATGAGCAGAATACAAAATATACAACTCTTTCTTCCTAGACACTTTGGGTAATAACATGTAATGTAAATGTACTGAGGCCCTCTAGCCTTTTTCACCCTTTTGTAGGTAGAAGCATCAGTGCATACAAGAAAATATAAACTTAATTTTTGTTTAATGGAGACTAATTAACCTTTTTCCTCCCTTTTTTCAGGTTACTTGACTGAGTACAACAAAAGGTCTCTATCATGAACTATTTGAAGATTTTGGTATTTTTCCCAGAGCTATGTATAACATATAATTTGTTTGACTAATAAGCTATCTTTAGCACTTCATGTTTACAATTGAACAAAGTCTATTTAAGTCTTCCTTTAAATATCAAAATTTAATTCCAAAACATCTGGAGTTCAAGGAGTTCATCATTCCCACTGCTTTCCAGTCCCTGCAATAATTTCCTATGGATGCTTTGTTTGTGCCACAATGTACCACAAAATTCTCTCATTTTATGACTTTAATGAATATTTTTCCAGAGTAATTAAGTCAGAATTTGGTTCATATCAATGTATGTGCTCTGAAAAACTGCAAGTGATGCACAGTCACATTTAAGTATTTTTATTTCCTAAATAACCTGAAAGATCTGAAGTCTGGCTCTGGCTTTATGCAGTCACACAAACACGAGCTTAAATGAGACCCTGTTTTCTAGAGTTTAAAATATCCAATTATAGCAATTATAATTAATTTGGAAATTGGCAGGCTTCCAAGTGTTGTTTGCTGTTATATAAAACGGAACTTCTTTGTATTCAGGAAGATATTTATTTGGTAGTAATGGCAAACTACTGATTCTCTCTTCTTTCTGGTTCGCAGAACATCTGAACTCTACCAAAAATAACAAATTACTTTAAAGGATTTTATGACCTAATTTTGTATAGATTTTGACATCTACTGCACTACATTAAAATATAGGTTTCATTATAATAGAAATTTTATACATACATACTACCAGGGTATAAAATTTGTATTTAAGGGAGTAATAGTCTTCATTTCATACCTACTGATTTTGATCTTACTGAGAAAAATTCTCTCATTATTTTATTTGCTCATGGATTTAATCATTCCTTCACTGGCAGTGCAGTTTTAAACAAATTGAAATGAGATATTTAAACACATCTGTCTCAGATGATAATTTATAGTATCTCAGAATCTGGATGATTTGCTCTTTAATAGCTCTTTTCTCTTCATAAATTCTGTATTTATGACACAAAATCTGATTTCATAGCACTCAAGAAAAACGAGGTTAGTAAGAAATAATGTTTAAAGGTAGATGACTTCTTACCTTTTACCAGTGTTTTTGAGTTAATGGTTTCATGCAGTTATGAAACAGATAAAAAATTATGTCAAAGAACACAAAAGTGAATGTGTAAACTCAGAGTTTCACTAACAGGCCCATGAAGACCCGTTTTGGGATACATATTGCTTTAGTAATAGAATGAGATGATTGTTCAGCACCTTGCAAAACTAAATTTAAAACTAATAATATTTTCCTTCTTATTGTGGAGTTGAATTTATGAGTCCTGTGTTCTTGTAGTCCCAGTCAAGACATCTCTGTGTTATATATTTTCTACTACCTTTCTAGTCTTATTGTGTCATTTTGATTAAGTCCTTTTCTCCCTTGCAGTGCAGCAATGATAGAAGTTTTGGTCAAAAAAAAATTTTGTTTTTCTGACTTCTTCCAAAAGAGAACCAAATAAACTCTCTGCCAAAACAATTTCTACTGGATATTTGTCCTTTGCCCTCTGTGGTTGTGTTCTCCTCATTTGTGGCTGTATCATTTTTATGGTTAATTATATTTTTCCTTGCTTGTAAGGGATTAGATCACAGCTCCATTTGGAATTCTTATTAATGATCTCAAAAATATGAACCTTGAACTTTATGTCTTTACAGTCCACCTCATTCCTATTGTTGTAGTTTCCAAGATATCTTATCTCATCTTGCTATGTATAGATTCAAAATTCATGTCATCAACACCCTTCATTGTACTTTTATAGTTTGATCATCACTGAAAGTATTTTCAAAATTTTTCCAGAACTGATTCTTTAGGACACCACTTGCAATGACCTGTCATAGCTTAACCCCAGATGCCAACTATGTACCATGCAGTTGTTCACTCACTTCCCCCACCAATGGGTTGGAGAGGAGAATCAGGAGAGAAAAAAAGTTTAGAAATTATGAGTTAAGAACATTTTACTAATTGAAACAAAGCAAAAGATAATAATAATAATGATAATATTAATCTCAATAATTGTAATAAAAAGGAGAGGGAGAGAGGGAAATAAAACCCAAGAGAAACAAGTGATGCACACTACAATTGATCATCACCTGCTGACTGATACCCTCCTTCCTTCCCAGTAACTCCCCCAGTTTATATACCAAGCATGACATTTTGTGGTATAGAATATCCCTTTGGTCAGTTCAAATCTGGACTCCGTCCCATCTTCTTGTGACCTGCTCTCTGGCAGAGTATGGGACACTGCAAAGCCACTGACTTACAGCAAGCACGACTAAGCAAGTTTGTTATCAACTTTATTATCATACTGGATCCAAAACACAGCACTGTACCCACAGAGAAAATAATCTCTACCGCAGTCAAAATCACTGCAACATCCAGTCCATACATTTTCCTTTTCCAGATCTCCAATGAAGTTGAACATGCAGTAGGTACTTTAATTATCCTACTGTTCTTGAATTAGATTACATTTTCAACACCTTCACACAGAGAAGTAATATGATGTAATTATTTTATCAACATTATGACAGTTGCTAACATCTCTTGTTAGGGAATATAGGTACTTTAGAAAAAGAAAGTAATATTCTGGTTTGGCATACACCATAGAATCATAGAATATCCTGAGTTGGAAGTGGCCTGCAAGGAACATCAAAGGCCAGTTCCTGATCCCACACAGCATGGGACCCAAGAATCACATCATGTGCCTGAGATTATTGTCCAAACACTTCTTTGACTCTGGCAGGCTTGGTGCCATGACCACTTGCCTGGGAAGCCTTACTCTGAGTAAGACCAGGTTGCATATCTACCTTTGTCTTTTACACATTTTTAATATATTTTCTTACTATCAGTAGTATGCTTTTCTTGTTGAATATGTCTTTTGCCTAAAATCACTAAGCTTTTTTTTTTTCCCCTTTGTTCCTATTGAGGCTCAGATTCCATGTCAAATATCATGAGCATATAATTATATCACCATGAATAAGCCAAGCAATTAAAACTGGGACCTGCATATAAGGTAACTTTAGCTTAGTTAAGAAAGTGTAGATAAGCAAAGTCAGTTCTATTTAAATTTTCCATGACATTAGAGACATTTCATCAGGTGCAACTGGCAAATTCCACTGATTTTTAATTTTTTTGGTAATACTTTCCTATCTATTGAATGAATGAAGTGTTTAGAAGTTCCTGGGGTATTTTAGCAGCACTTTCCCAAGCACCATAATGTATGAATACCAAATAAGCAGGGTTTATGTGACTTCTTGAAGCATTACACACTCAAAAGCAGTATTTCTGGTGATGATAGGCTAGTACTGTAATGAAACACTGACCTTTTAGTCCTTTCTGATAGTTTCTCTTTTCAGACCAGCTACTAGCAAATAAATATTATGATTCATCTGTACCTCACTGTATTGTTTCCTTATTGCCTACTCCTTGGGGACCATGTGGTGGGTTAATTCGCACCTTCATATGTCTGAAAAAACATCTCAAGAAATTCTGTTTTTCTAATTGAAATCATTGCTTAACATGGTGGCCTTGGCAGTGCTGGGTTAATGGTTGGACTCAATGATCTTAGAAGTTTCTTGCAACCTAAATGATTCTATGGTTCTACTATTGTCTACTGTTTCTCTTTCAGAGAAAGACCACTTTAATGATTTGTTGGAAGGATTAAACACCTTAATTTAAATTAACATTTCAGGAAAAAGTATATTTAGTGACTAAATAGAGCAACATAATTCAGAAGTAAATAGATGGTTAATACATGATTCAATTTAAGTCTCAACAAATTGTAATTATATTTCCAAGTTAACCTTTATAAAGTTGTCACAGACTTGCGCATTCAAAAAAGACAGAACATTTCAATATGAAACAGTATATTCAAAAAATATTGTTAAAATATTACTACTTGAGTTGTTAAATAGATTCACAAAACAAACAACATGCCATGGATAAGCAGAAAAAAATTAATGTATCCAAAGGTATTTATTTGAGATCTAGCAAGTAAATATATATTTAAAAAGTGTTGGAGATTCATATTTACAAAATTAAAAGAGAAAAAGAAGAAAGAAAAGAAAATCACATTTTATGGACTTGGAGTGAATAGAGTTAAAATTTTTAAGTGAAAAAGAGATGCAACAAGATCATCTAGAATTACTGTATAAAATAAATATCCAAGATAAACTATCAAACACAAAATACAGGAGTTAGGTACAGTAAAAAGTGACACAGAATAAATATTAAAGAGGAAATGGACTTTAAAATAAATACATAAAAAACCTCCAAATAAACAAGAAGCTATATTTTCCTTTTCCAGATAAAATACCCATGTTTATACTATCACAGAAGAGTAGTTTGCAAATCAAGTCTATCTTAATTTCATACTTCTGTAAAAGAATTGTCTTTGTTAGTGTTATGTTAGTCTCACTGACACCTTAGGCAATATTAGTAGAACCATATTCTCCAGCAAATGATTCCCTTTTCTAATTGACCTTACTATCACAACTTTTTATATTAATATGTAAATTATTATTTCCTGCTTGAGTTTCAGGTTATTACTCTTGCTTTTATCACCTCCCCTTCTTCACCTTTTTTCACCATAGATAGGAACTATTACTTTCAGAGAAGCTTTTTAAAGAATACCAGTAATCTTTGAAATCAAACCTCACTAATTCTTGCAGCCTCCCAGGGAAGGTACAGCAGTTTACTGCCAACAAACAGCATCTTCCCTGCTCCATCAGGGAGCTTCCCAGCACAGGGAAGGTTAATGTCCCCTCCTGCAAGACACAATCTGCCCAAGGAAGGTGAGCAGAGTAGGACTGGTGACAGGAATAAGTCCTGCCAGCAATCATCATACAAAATCATACAAAAGTAAAGTGACAAAAAAGATCTGACGTCAACCAGGAAGTCCAGTAAATAAGGCAGGAATGCCAGGGAACAAGCTGGCCAAAGGTCTATTTGCAGTATGGTTTAAGAGGAAATTGTGGGAATGAGACTAAGCTAAAATGGGACCTCCAGGTCCATGGGCAGGGGTATGGGTGTAGGTACAGGTGAGGCTGTTCAGGGCTATTAGGGTCTGTCACCATGATCAGAGCCCTGATATTATTTATAATTTACAATATCTGCTGGTTTAAGGAAAATAAAAAAGCCTTTTTCTCACCTTACATGCATTTTTCCCATTTTTTTTCCTTCTACTTAGGTTTTTTTGCTTTATTTCATCACAATTTCTTGTTTAGTATTATACATAAAGATCCAAAAATTTCCTGTTAGACCAAAATGCTTATATATTGGAGTATATTTTTTAGGACCTCATAAACAGTCAGATAAAAAATATGCTAGTTTAAAAATTACTTCAAACCTGAATGTATGACCAAAGCCATTAAATTAAGGAATTTTTTCTATTTGTATTAAAGACTTAAAATTGAAGATAAATTCCATTACTTCTGATTTTTGTACGAGCTAGCATTTTCATGGAGATTGATACATTTTCTCCTTGTTACCAGAGCACGGGGCTATCCTGATGGATGGGTAGCTAAGCCACAGCTCAGCTGATGGCAGTTAACTGGTACTCCATTGCACCCTTGGTAGCTACCTGAAGGACATATAGACACCTAAACTTCAGGCTGCCCCAGAGATTGCCAATGACATGATGACCCACTGGGGAAGAAAAGAGCATTCTATTCTCTTCTGAAAATCTTTTGAAAGTACAGCTCAGGGATGGGAGGGGTTTGTTAGTATTTGAATACATAGCTAAACCTTATGAAACTTTTGAAGTATGGGGTTCTTAAATAATACATTTCTGTGTGTGATAAATAACCTGTTGGAAATAGCCTTACTAGACACTGGTAAAAGTAGTCCTTCTTCTGTGTGTTTCTATATTTAATGTCTCTTTTCTACTCTTATCAACTCATTGCTTGTGTATTTGTGGATTTTTTAAAGTGTGTTTTGCAAATTTTCTTCATAAACCTTTGCCATTCAAGTTCCCTTAGAAGGAAAAGCTTTAACTGTGATCGATCTCTAATGTTGTCAAGGCTAGTTACAGCTATTTTCATTTATGTAATTCTATTTCATAAGTAAGATTTTTCTAACAGTGTTCATTGACCTTTAATCCAAAGCTGAAACTTAAATAATAATAGTAGAGAATAAGCACTATACCTGACATTACACTAAGATTAATGGATACAGCTCCCATATCTACTACTATTGCTTCACTTTGTTATAGATACTCAAAATTTTCACAATATTTTCAAATTTCCATTCTTAATTTAGAAGTTAGCTGCTCAGAGAACAGTAGTAATACAACGTTCTACATGGAATAATTAGAATTAGAGTAATTATTAAAGTAATTGTTTGGGCTGGGATGACTGTTGTGGGGGCAGTTTGAGTAGTGCTTGGTTCTTCTCTGACTAACAGAATGCTTCTAGGTCACCATCTTCTTGTCTAACTTGTGCTAGTGCTACAACCCTTCTAAGCAAAAATATTCTATTTATAGCTCCTGCTATGAAAAATGCTCATCTCTTCTCTCCCACAAAAACTTCTTTTCTGGTCAAGCAAAACAAAAACTAGGATCTCTGTGCTGGACTGACCTGCACTGCAGTTTGAAGTATCAGGTGAAGAAGACAACTGTCTCTCATTCCTACTTATGTAGACACATACTATAATATCCATCCACAAAGACTGGACTTTTTATTCAAAACCATCTACTGGGCAAGTGTTTCATGCATTGACAGAAATAGTCAGAATTTACAAGCTGTCCTCAGATAGATATTCCAAAATATGACTGTTGATCTGAGCATTTTTTGAGCTGGAAAGGAGTTAATATATCAGTGTAAGCTTTTGTTCCACCTCTACTGGGAATACGAAAAAAAATTATGACAACTCACACTAAAGTATAATATTTACAATGATAAATATAAGAATACACTTACTGAATGTACACAATCATAAGTTTATGATTGATTTTGCATAAGTTTCTGTACTTGAGAAAGATGATGATGTGGACTTATCAACTGTTTTTACTGTAATTACTTATTCTTATTTTTTAAATATTGCATAAACTTTCTGATAGTATCACATATTATCTTCACCATAATAATTTAGTGTTTAACCACAATTTTATTGGGTTTTTTTCTTTTTTCATTACACATTTTTATTTAAAATATAAAATAAATCTCATTTGCATCAATTATTTTGATGGATGATCATTCCTGAAGACCAGGATGGCTAAGACTGCCTGAATAAAGGTTCTCTCCATAAACTTCTTTCATTTTCATATCACTCCAGAAGCCACTGTCATCCTGTTCATCATTTACAATCTGAGTATGTTTGTCCCCGTGTATTGGGTTTGTGTGGTAAGTTTTTGTAGCAGGGGGCTGCAGGGGTGGCTTCTGTGAGAAGATGCCACAAGGTTTCCTCATATCCAACAGATCCAGTGTCAGCTGGCTACAAGACAGATCTACCACAAGCCCATCAGGGACAGTGGTAGCGCCCCTGGGATAACCTAGTTAAGAAGGGGGAAATAACAGAGAAGAGGAGTGACAACATGCGATATAAACAATTTTTCAGACATCAAGGCCAGTGGAGAAGGAGGAGAAGGAGCTGCTTCAAGCACCAGAACAGAGATTCCCCTGCAGCTGGTGGTGCAGACCGTGATGAGGCAGTTGTGCCTCTGCAGCCCACAGAGAACCATGCTGGAGCAGAGATCCACCTGTAGCCCATGTAGGACCCCACAGCACAGCAGGTAGATTCTCCCAAATGAGACTGTGCCCTCTTGGAGAGCCCACCCCAGCTCCTGGCAGGACCTGTGAACTCATGGGCAGAGTAGCTGGAGCAGATTTGCTGGTAGTCTGTTTCTGAAAGATGGTAGCCCAAGGAAAGGACCCATGATGGAGAAGCTCAAAGAGGACTGCCTCCCATGAGTGGAACCACACACTGGAACAGGGGAAGAGAATGAGAAGGAAGTAGTAGCAGAGACAATGTGGGATGAACTGAGTGCAGCCCCCATTTCCCATCTTCCTGTGCTGCTTGGGGGAGGAGAGAGAGAAATATGGAATAAAGATAAGCCACAGAAGAAGGAATTGGTGGGAGGAAGGTCTTTTTTGCTTTCTTTTTATTTCCCATTACCCTACTGGCTTTTGATTGACAATAAATTTATTAATTTCCCCAAGGTGTGTCTGATTTTGCCCATGATGGTAACCTCTGAGTGATCTCGCTGTCCTTATCTCAACCCATGAGTCTTTCATTGTATTTTTCTCCCTTTGTGCACTTGAGGAGGAAGAGTGATAGAATGATGTCATAGGCACATAGTGTCCAGCCAAAGTCAACCCACCAAACCCTGTTTTCTCTGTAGACCTACAAGTCTGAGACATTCTCATCCACCTTTCTCCTACCCAACTCTTGAAACAGAGCTTGATCAGTCTGTGAACAGACTAACAGGTGACTCAATTTCCAAAAAAATATTTACTGCACAGAGTAGCTCAAATATCCCCTTAGCCAGCACTGACTCATATGCAGAAGTACTCACAGTTTGGCACTCTGATGTCTGGGTCTGAAAGTGGCTGGACACAGCTGGCCACGCACTGCTGTCTGCAAGGTTAGCACAGCACAGGGCAGCTCTAGCTTGTCTGTACAGAAATGAGACTTTTTCTACTTAGGCTTTTAAAATTGTGCAGGCATAAACTTTGTTGATTTTTCCCATGTAATATCTCCAAAATATGGGTATTTCTCCATTCATAACTGTGAAATCCTCAATTAGCTCACATACTACAATGTCCTTCTTTCCCACTTCTCTCATGTCGTGTGTTGTTAAAAAAGTTCAAAAATGCTTTTGAAGTTACAAAAGAGAGATAAATTAATGGATTTCTTACTAAGACAGAAGTTTTTCAAAATACTCATTTTCAGGTCAATTATATCTGTTAGCATCTCCACTAAAATCCTAATAATCTCTTTAAATACTTCAAGGCATTATGTAAGAAGAGCTGTCTGTGACTTGTAGAAAACAAGGCAGTAGCTTCCTTCAGGTTGTGTCTGTGCATTGGGAAAAGGGGAGACAATAGATGAATAGGAGTAGAGAGTGGGCCCAACAGAGAGCTCTGTTTCTTCACTAGTGCCAGTAGTGGGCTGTTCAACCACCCCACTCCTCCAGCCTTGCTCCTGTGTTTGGGACTAAGGTTGGTAAATCAGTCTTACCCTTTACACAACACATACTGAAACATGTCTCAGCTCCAGTGTTTGCGAAGGTTACTGAAGAGTTTGCCTTTCCTCAGGAAGACAAGATGTTGTCAGCTGGCTTATTTATAATTTTCTTAATTGATAAATAATTTTTTGTCTCCTTGCTTTCTACCTGCCTTCCATACACATATTGTTCCATATAAATTCACTGCCCGTGCCACATCTTCATTTGTCCTTTCAAACTGGTATTAGGAACACCTGCCTAATACATAATGTCATTCTCTATTTCCCGGTCCAAAATTTCTTGAAGCCAACAGATTTTTCTTTTATTTACTTCACTAAGTGCTATGTAGGTTACATTTTCCAAAATCCATCTAGCTATAATAAACAAGCTATGTGAGACATAATTTAAAAAGTGAATAAAAAGGAACCATGGACACCCACAGCTATAGTAAAAAAATACAGCTGTCATTCTCTCTCTTCTTCTCCTCTTGCTTGCCCTCCTTCTCTCTCTCATCCTCCAACAGGCATTGCACCACATTAAGCACAGGCTCTGCTTCTGGGTGACAAAGCCAGGCATTTCACAAGAGGTGCTAACCATCTCTGAAGTAATCCGTCATCTAGAGAAGAACGCTAAAAATGGGAACAAGAGAGAAAGATTGACCTTAGTGGTACTCTGATATTTCATAAGCTCTGCAATTGTAAAAGTATTTTGGAAAATTTGTAAAAATATAAGTGGTAGTATTTAGAAAACTCTCTTTCAATATTCAATGATATTTTGATAAATTATGATAAAACACAGTAATATATATTTTCAGGAAACTTATTACTTGCACATTTTCTTCTGAAGATATTTTGATGTATTTTTTGGTGGAAGGTTTTTCTATCTGGAATTGTAAAAAACAACTGTCTGCAGTGTCAGAATGAAAGCCTCATTTGTAAGAAGGTTGCAAGAATTCCTCCTGTGAGAAATGTACTTCCTGATTTTGCGTTAATTACTTGTAGGAGGACAAAAGAAACAGATGTTTATTTCTATTTACACCATGCAATCATAACTCCTTGATTCCAACAGAGACCAATGCCTTATGCAAAAAACATTTTTCATTTACTTAGTGAGTAGATCTATGCTGAAAAACTAATAACACTAGAAATTAAAGCTCAGTATAAAAGCGATGAATATGCAATTTGGGGTGTTGTAATCTTTAAACATAGAATAGTTTGTCCTAGTACATATGTGATGATCTAAATTGGAATGTAGAAGTTTTTGTTAAAATATATTCTGTAAAAAGGCCTTATATCCTTCTTGTTCATTGTCTGTAATTTTTGAAGTAATGAACCTCTTCCTGAACTATGTACAGTAACAAAGAATAGTGCTGAAGAATGAACTGATCATGCACTAGTTATGAGGGCTCATTGGGAGAGCCTTAATCTAGGTTTGAAGGGGAATGGGTACAAGGTCAGGCTAGACAGAGATAAGGTGTGGGAAGGGAGAAATATAGCAATTAGCTTAGTAGCAAAAGGAGGTTTAAGAGGAAATAACTCAAGCAAGGGTAAACAACCAAAGATGTAACCATAAGACAGGACTGTGGGGCATCCCTTTGTACCCCCACCTGGATATTGACACGGTCAAATACTGCTTCAAAGTGCCTCTCAAATAGAGAATGACATTATGTATTAGGCAGGTGTTCCTAATACCAGTTTGAAAGGACAAATGAAGATGTGGCACAGGCAGTGAATTTATATGGAACAATATGCAGTATGGGGAACAAACAGGAAGAACTAGACATCAGTGTGCAGTCACAGGACTTTGGCCTCATTGAAATTATGGACACAAGGTGGGAAGGCGTCTGTGACCGGAATGTTGTCATGAAGGTCTGCGTGCTGTTTAGGAGAGACAGACCAGGAAGGCACAGTGGTGTAGTTGCCCTCTATACAAGGAATGTATCAAGCTCTGTCTTAGGGTGGATAATGAGTGAGTTGAGAGTTAATGGTTTAGAATAAAAGGGCAGACTAGTAAGGGTGACACTGTTGTGGGTGTTTGCTACTGACCACCTGATCAGGAGAAGGAATTGGATAGGCAAATTGAAGCAGCCTTAAAATCAGAGGCACTGGTTCTTGTGGGGGACTTGATCTACCCTGACATCTGCTGGAGAAGTAACACAGCAAAGCACAAACAGTCCAGGAGGTTCCTGGAAAGCATTGATGACAAATTCCTCTCATGGGTAGTCAAGGATCCCACAAGGAATGGTGTTTGCTTGACATCATATTAACAAACAGAGAAAGCCTTGTTGAAGGGTTCTGAAGATTGGGGGTGGTCTTGTTGTAGTGACCATGAGATTGCGGAGTTCAGTATTGGGCAAGGAGGAACCAGGGTAGCAAGTAAGACCACAACCATGAACTTCAGGAGAGCTAACTTTAGCTTCTTTGGGGATTTCTTGGAAGAATCCCACGGGAACAGGCCCTGCAGGGAAGGGTTTCATGTACATTGTGCTCTGAGATGACCCTGCTTGAGTAGGGAGGTTGGACCAGATGACCCATTGTGGTCCCTTTAAACCTTATCCATTGTGTGATTCTGTAATAAGAAGAGGCTAATCTCACTTCTTAACTGCAAAAATCATAGATTCAAGGATGCAAAAAAGATGCTGTATATAAATAAAATTCAAACACTTAATTATATTCTTTGTATCTTAAAAATAAATTAGTCTATTAACTTTGCTATGACATAAATATTCCTTGATTGTGAATTTTAGTGTTTTTAAATGAACTTACAAAGAAAATTCTATTCAGACTGAAGAAAGTACAGAAAAGTTTCAGATTAAGATGTCTGTAACTAAGTTGTTGCTGATTTTACTTCATCAGTGTCACTAACGTATTATTTCTATAGCCTTTACAACATCACTATGTCCTCTGTCTTGTTTTTGCCTAAAGCATTTCTCCTTAGTTGAGTTGACAGCATGATTTTATTTTCTGAATATTCAACACCCTCAAAACTGTACTTTTCTTCATGCATAGTTTGTGATGCAAAATGTTATTCAAGTAATTTGGCTTTCACAATCATTATATAATCAGATTAAGAATACAGGGGCTTTTTTGGTAAATGAATTAGCAAGTGAAATGTGAATCATAAAATATATCATAAGAACCTAATTTTTTGCTTCATTGCCTCTCCTGTTTGAAAATCTTTCGTAGGAATCTACAGTCTCTAGTCCTCTTTAGTCTTTTGCAATGATGACAGTGATGGAAGTCCAAAAGTCATGTGGAAAGCCTTTTCTTAACTGAAGCATCCCCATGGTTTGTCTAAAAGGAAAGCCTCGTGGTACAAAGATAGCCCTCATGGAAGAGGGAGAACTGGAATTGTTTTATTTCTCATAAGTTGCCAATTTCCTCCTTCCTATGCTCTGAGGAAAAGTACAAAGAATGAATTCACAGTGGTCATGCACTGGTGATGTTCACAGACCTGAAGGATATGTGTCAGGTGAAGAATGAACTCAACACCCTGACCCTTTGAAAAGCAACCTTCCAGATTTTCATGGAGTTAGTCAGTAGGACACCCTGGAAACTACTCTCAGGAACAAGGGAGAATAGAGCTGGCAGATCTTTAAGGATACTTTCCATAGACCCCAAGATCTCTCAATCCCCAGGTATAATAGATCAGGAAAGAACAGCAAGAGATTAACATGGCTGAGTGGAGACCTGCTGGTGAAATAAAGGGCAAGCAGGACTTGCACAGACAGTGGAAAGAGGGACAGATATCCTAGGAAGATGACAGGAACATTGCCCAGTTGTCTAGGGGTAGGGTCAGGATTGCCAAGACACAGCAGTAGATGAACTTGTCAAGGGACACAAATAATAATAAGGCATTCTACTGGTATGTCAACCAGAAAAGAAAGGTCAAAGTATGTGTACCTCTCTATAAACATGACTGGAAAACAGGTAATAACTGATGAGAAGCAGGCTGAGATACTCAACAACTATTTTGTCTCAGTCTTCACCAGAAACCTCTCTTCCCATACCTTTCAAGTGGATGGAAGAGAAGATCAAGTTTGTGACCACCTGAGGAACCTGAAGTCCATGGGACCAAATGAAATGCATCTCAGTGTCCTGAGGGAATTGGTAGATGTTGTTGCCAAGCCACTCTCCACGTTATTTGAAAAGTCATGGTAGCCAGATGAAGTCCTGACTGGAAAAAAGAGAAACATTTCATGCATTTTTTTAAAAAGGGTAGGAGGGAGGACCCTGGGAACTACTGACCTATCAACTTCATATCTGTGCCTGTGAAAATAATGGAATAGATCCTCCTGGAAACTATGCTAAATGACATGGAGGACAGGGGGGACTTGAGACAGCCAGCATGGCTTCACCAAGGGCAAGTCCTGCCTGACAAACCTAGTGGTCTTCTAGGATGGAGTGACTACATCAGTGGACATGAGAAGAGCCATAGAAGTCATTTATCTGGATTTCTGTAAGGCCTCTGACATAGTGGTCCACAACATCCTTTTCTCTAAATTGGAGAAACAGGGACTTGATGGATGCACTGGGTGGTGGATAAGAAATTAGCTGGATGTTTGCATTCAGAGGGTAATGGTCAAGAAAGTTCAGATGAAGATCTGTGACAAGGCCTGTATTGGGGCCAGTACTGTTTAATATCTTCATCATTACCTAGACAAAGGGATCGAGTGCTCCCTTAGCAAATTTGCAGGTGACATCAAGCTGAGTGGTGCAGTTGACACATGTACAGGATGAGATGCCCTCCAATGGAACCTGGAAAAGATTGAGAAGTGGGCCCATAGGAATCTCATAAAGTTCAATAAGGCCAAATGCAAGGTCCTGCAAGTGGATTGGAGAAACCACTGGTATTGAAGGGCTTGAGAGTAGCCCTGCAAAGAAACACTTGGGAGTTCTGGTGGATGAAAAGCTGGACATGACCTGATGATGTGCTCCTTCAGCCCAGAAAGCCAGCTGCATCCTGGGCTACATCAAAAGAGCTGTGACCAGCAGTTTGAGAGAGATGATTCTGCCCCTCTACTCCACTCTGGTGAAACTCAACCTGGGAGCATGGTGTCCAGCTCTGGGATTCTCAGTGCAAGAAAAACATGGACCTGTTAGAGTAGGTCTAGAGAAACACCTCAAAAATGATTAGAGGGATGGAGAACTTTACTTATGAGGAAAGGCTGAGAGGTTGTTCAGCCTGGAGAAGAAAAGGCTCTGGGGAGACCCTATTTCTTAAAGGGGGGCTTATAAGAAAGGTGGGGACAGACTTTTTAGTAAGGCCTGTTGCAACAGGACAAACAGTAATGGTTTTAAACCAAAAGATGGTAAGTTTAAATTAGAGATAAACAAGAAGTTGTTCACCATGAGGATGGCGAAACACTGGAACAGTTGCCCAACGAGGTAGTAGTTTTCCCACCCCCAGAAACCCTAGCTCTAACCCTCAACATCATCTTGGATGGAGTCTGAGAAATCTAATCTAGTTGAAGATGTCCCTGCCTAGGGCAGAGGGGATTGGACTAGTCGACCTTTAAATGTCTTTTCCAACTCAGACCTTTCTATGATTCTAAACACCATTTTTGAAACCTTGTGGTTGAGTTTCTACACTCAAAATCACTACAAAAGGGATGAATATATTTTATGTATGCAGAAATAGATTATCTGTGTTTAAAAATATGTAATTCAAAAAGTGTTGTTTACATTCAAAATTCAGTGACAAACACATGCCATACAATTAATTATTTAATTTTTCTCTCATATTATTCTGAAGTGTATTGAAAACCTCTAATCATCAAGGTCATTGTCAATTACCCCTATACTAGAAGCTGGGAATTAACTTTTTGATCTGTCAGTCAGACACTTAATTTTTTAAAAACAATATATAGAAAAATACTTCTCCATACAACATTCTGATGAGAGAAGTCAAGAAAAATATATGTCAAGCAATGCTGAAAATCACTAGAGGATATTGCTTCTAGTCATTTTATATTTATATCAAAGTCACCATTCAAGTTGAAAACTAAAACTCTCTCTAGTGAGTTGCTTCAACTCAGGTTAATAGGGAAAAAAAAAAAAACCAAGCCATTTCTGCTAATAGTTTGCATGCAACAATCATAACTTTTTTTTACTATTTTCAGTATCTTCTTTCCTATATAAACCCTAAAGATATCTCACTTAAAACAGATGTTATTAAAAGGTTGTATGTAAACTTAAGGTCAGAGAAAATGTGTCTGTTCTGACCTAGAAGGC
Source organism: Myiozetetes cayanensis (assembly GCF_022539395.1). Lineage (NCBI taxonomy): Eukaryota > Metazoa > Chordata > Aves > Passeriformes > Tyrannidae > Myiozetetes > Myiozetetes cayanensis. The sequence goes on from NW_026086604.1 coordinate 26,609,835, forward strand.
AGAGAAAAATTAAATGGTTTAAAAAATTACATTCAGAATGAAACTATTTAGAAAATGCTATTTTAAAACTATCACTCTTTAAAAATAAAAGTTTTTTTTTAGCACAAAATTTCAATCTCTTTGAATATCTTTTCTTCCTGTGCATATTTTAGTTTTCTTCTTTCCTATATGTAAAAATGCACAAATAATAAACTAACAGTCAAATCAGTGTACACTTGTGATCTTATTCTTGTTAACAGAACTATATTCAAGATTGTCTTGTTTTCTGAAAGTGTTCTATTTATTTATTAACTATTAAAATTTAACATAAATTAACTACAGAGCTGTTTCCAACTCTTGATGTGAGACAATGAATTCTCAGTATTGGCATACCTTAATCATAGAGCTAAAGAAACCTTACTGAGAGTTGATTTGCTTTGTTTATTAATGTTTACACACAGCCTAAACCTAATTTACAGATCTCCAGAAATTCTGGGGAAAAGAAAAAAAAAAAAGAAGAAAACTAATTCTCTGAGGTACCCAGCTATGCTTACTGAAAGATTGGTTATCTGGTTTTGGCAACAGAATAATTACTACTTCTAACATGGCAGTACAAGAACTAAGAAAATAAAAGCACATCAAAAGACAACTCCCTAGAGAGACTATTCTTATATTGAGGATTATACCAGATCCTGCTGTAGCAGTAGGCAGTAGTTATTCCTGTCACTCAGCTGGAAAAAATAAAGTCCCAGGCATGCATGCATGTCTTGTCTTTCAAAAGTGAAATTTCTGTGGGGAAATTGCTTCTACTGCATTCGACACTGTAGTTTTGTGCCATATAGTGAACAAAATAACTGTCGAAGAAATATTTCCAAAACATTCCAGATTTACAGTGGGATAAAATGAATGATAAATCTCAGAAATTCTTTAGTGGCTTTTATTATTATATTTCTTTTATGAGAGAGGAAAAAAAGGAGAGAAAAAAACCCTAAAATTTTGAAAGGAATTGTTTGTATCTTCAGGCTTTGCTTTTCAAAATGTATCTTGAGAATCTTAGAAGCCAGATATTGAAATCAATTACGTTTTGATTCACCTCATCATGTGTGCCACTAGTCATTGCTGACAGTCTGGGTGCTTACTCTGGGCTTAGCATTTTAGAAAAGAGGGCATTGTTCAGACTAAAGTCCTAATATGTGAAGATTACCAAATATTTTTGAATATTTAGGTGCTCTGCAACCACATTAATTATTAAGTTAGAATTATCATTTCCATCGGAATGAGAAATGTTTCTTCAATATAAATGCCTTGTCCTTCACACTAAAACTGTTTGGAAAAAAAAAATTGTGAACTACAGGAGCAAAAATAAAACCATTCTATGGACTGTGCAAAATAATCAAGTGTGGACAACACTGAATGCATTCTCAGAAGTACTCAGTCTTAAAAGAGGATTATTTCAATAGAAGTTGTTAGACTCTTGGGAGGTACTCGGCACCTTGAAACATAAGGCTTTTGAGAGGTGTTTTAGAGGTAAATTATACTCTTCAACCTACATTTTCCAAGCCCAAACTTCTTTACATCTCCTCACTAAGCAAATTTACACAGTAATGACTGCTGAACTGAGTAGACACCTGCAATTTTAGAAGGTAATCATGATATCTGCTTTAGTGTCTCCCTGCTGCTTTCAACAATTTATGAACAATAGTTGATGATGGCTAAATAATTAGTGCAACTGAAAGAAACCTCTGAATAGATTTCATATTGTTAGGAAAAGAAAAATATCATAAGAGGTAAAAAAGAAGGAAGGAAACTCTTTCTATTTTATTTAAATACCACAGTTTCCCACTTCTGTGTGAAAGATGACAGGAAGGCATTGGAAAATCATGATGATTTATCTTCTTTCAACAGATATACCAGACATTTTTTCTGCTTTGTGGTCCCTGAGTCAGTGGCTATATCTATGCCTATCTTGGGCTAAGTATTAGTTTTAATTAATTCCTGATAATTCTTGATTTTTACTTCATTGTTTTGCTGTTAATTCCTTCTCTTGATGTCTCTTGAGGAGAACACAATTGTCTTTAAGAATTTGGCTGTGTTTTTCTTCTGTAAGCCACCTAATTTACCTTAGATTTTAAAAAAAAACAACATAGACATGTATTTTGTAATACTGTAATTCCAGTTTATTTAAATTAAAATAATTTTAAGTACCCCATTGAAAGAAACATGAGTGATCTTTCTCCTTTCATTTGTGAAAGAATCTGAAGAACACATTTTAATATTTGAACTGCTGTGAAGTGAATGAAACACAGAAAAAAGGGCACAATTCAGCAGAGCTGATAATAGCTCCGTATGTGCAAGAGACTTGGACCCAGAAGACACTTTAAAGAAATGTGAAATTACACTTATGCCACTGGATAATATACCTGATTTTCATTAACACAAGGTCATTTCATGACAGGTAGACCATAATAAAAGTGAGTGCAAGTGAAAATTGCTCCCATTTGAAAGGCTTTTTTCTGTGAAAAAGCAGTATCACCATAATATCTATTGTCCTTCCCTAAATATAATTTCCTTTGTCAATCTGAGAGACAGAATATTGGGTTAGATGGTCTAGCAGTCTGACTTGGAAGGACATTTCTTATGGATTGCAACTAAGATCCATACTCTTCAGCATAAAAACAAAAGGGGTCATGCTTTAACCCTCGCGAGCAGCCAAGCCCCAGACAGTCAGCCACTCTCTCCCCACCAGCAGGGCTGGTAAATTGGAATTGTAAAAGGTAGGAAACTCGTGGGTTGAGATAAAGTCAGTTTAACAGGGAAAGTAAAAGCCATGCACAAAGCAAGGAATTAATTCACTGCTTCCCACGGGCAGGCAGGTGTTCAGCCATCTCCAGGAGAACAGGGTCCATTATGTGTAATGATTACTTGGGAAGACAGATGGCATTGCTCCAAATGTCCCCCCCTTCCTCCTTCTTCCCCCAACTTTATATGATGGGCATGACATCATATGGTATAGAATATCCCTTTGTTCAGTTTGGGTCACCTGGCTGTGTCTCCTCCCAGCCTCCAATGCACCCTCAACTTCCTTGTCAGTGTGGCAGTACAAAAAGAAGAAAAGGCCTCAGTTCTGTGCAGACACTGCTCAGCAATAACAAAAACATCTCTATATTATCAACCCTGTGTTCAGCACAAATTCAAAACACAGCCCCTTTTCCAGTCACTGTGAAGAAAATTAACTCTACCTCAGCCAAAACCAGCACAAAATGACATTATGAGAAGCCTGAAGCCTTTACTGGATGAGAGATGGTAAATAATACTCAGAGGAGAGAAATGCAGTGTTTTAGTTCACACTGTTAGCAAAATATTAGAAAGACATCAACATTAGAAGTGAGAAAAATTAACCATGAAATATTTTTATGAATTTTGAAAGGGACCAGATCACGTAAGGGAGAATTTTTTAATGCTGATTCTTTTGAAAAAATGTACAAACTCAGATATGCTGAATTAAAATAAACTGGAAATGAACAACGTGTAAATATAAATGTTTTTGCAATGTTCAAACATATGAAGAATAAAAAATATATATAGCTTACAGGGGAAGCTATTCATCCATATTTTAAATATAATTAGAATGATTCATTACATGTTTTCTAAAAATATGAATGAGACTAAATGGTCTGAAAAATATCTCCATTTAAATTAGGCTTAAAGCTTTCCTGAAACCCTTTTCTTTTAGCAGATTTCACTGCCCTGTAAAAGCCACAATTTCTAGAACAAAAATGAAGGAAAGTTATATACTGATCTTCAATACCTCTAGGGTTTGCATTTTTTCTCTCACTCCAAACATCTTACTCAGTTCTTCCTACGCTTCAATGTTTAATCTTTCTCTCGAGTTATAAACACTGCTATGCTACTTGCTGCTACTCCTCTTCCCTGGTTAAGAACCTTTTCTTGCATCTCTAAGCTTGCATAACTTTGCTTATCCCATAAAAAGACACGGGTGAGATAGTATGAGGATAAGGAGAGCAGAAAAGCAATTTACTAGAATTGGGAGTTGAAAAATTGTATCATCCTCTACTGGTGAAAATATAGCAGTTACCTCCCAAATTAAGCCCTTAGCAGATTTCCTAGAACAGATTCTGTATGTTTCACAGCAATTATTTTCCTTTTAGCAACTGTTATTTTTCAAAGATTGGCAGAGTTTCAATTTCTTTTTATCTAGTTTAGTCATAGCAAGAAAAAATATTTTGTTATACAGAAATCCATAAAACTGCCTGAAGAGGATGGTGTACCTCCAGCATATTCACCAGAGAACAAAATTTTTCCAATCTATTTTCTTCCAGAAATATAACAACACATTCAAATTTTTTTTTATTTTCCTACTTATAATAAGCAGAACTGACTCTTCTTTGACATCTGGAACTAATGTTCAAATTTCCCAGAATTCGAACTTTCCTTAACTACAGGAGGTACCAACCATGCACAATGAAAATGTCTACTTTTTAGCTAATCAACTTTGCTTAAGAATGGGAGCAAAGCTATGTTTTTCATCAATGTTGATAACTGCTTCTTCTGGTTATACATGTAAACATCCACTCACTACTGAAATACCTATTTGAGGTGCATATTTGTAGTGACACTCTGTCCAGAGACCTATGAAGAAATTAATCTAGAATTTGCTTTCATTGAAAATAGGAACAGGTACCCTCTGAAATACCTAAATTCAAGAAAAGATATTTTAAAAGCTAAATTAGCCCTAAAACCTGTATTGGCACTCTAAATCTCCAAGTCACCAGGGATATGCTCGAGTGACACCGTGCCTATTCTGCTTCAAGGAATAAATTCTCTTTCATCTCTTCCCACCAGCTATGAAGCAGATTCAGTTCCTCTCTGTTTATACTTTCCTCCTACATAGATGCGTATCATACCCTGGTATCTTTTTTATTATAGTTGTTATCAGTGGTAGTAACCCACATATAGGTATGAGAGTATATAATACTCTCTTCACCTGCATGAATTCAATGGCAGATTGAGGTCAAGCAGAGACACACAAATATGTGTCAGAAGTGTAACTGCACTCTGCATCTACATTTAAAATTTCTCTTGAGGTCTGAGACAAAGACTGACAAATCATATTTAAAAGAAGAGAGCTCCAAGCTCAGGAGTTTGTTCATCAATTTAAATTCACTTTTCAAGGTAGACAGGATACTATTCTGGAAATATCTATGAGGAAACTAGACCTGGATAGCTATTTTGAGTTAATGTGATTCAGCGATCGCCTCTTCAAAATGTCACTTAGAGTATCTGCCCATTCATTTGAAGTTTGCTTAATGCAGAAAACAAAATGAAAAAGGACTTAGACAAATATATTGAAACTCAGCCTAAAGTCAGACCTATATTTAGATTCTTAGCCATGTGGGACAAATTTTTACAAAAACTGATCGCTCGGTTTCTCAGGGAAATCAATGTGACTTGCAGATAACCATCCGTCTAAAATACTTAGACCAATTTTTAATTGTCTTCAGTACTCCACATTTATCAGTTTTTTCAGTAAAGAGAAGACTTTATCAAAGATATAAAAATTCTTATTTATTTAACTTTTTTCCCCATGTTAACTCTTTGCAAAATAGTGTTATTTTTATCTTATTTTTGTTGTCAGTTGAGTAGTTTCTTTTGTATTTGTATGTTGCTCTTTTTATTGTCCATGAACATGTAATGAAGAGATTAAAGAAAATAACTAAACCACTACCTCATACCTTGTCTCTTCTTATCTAACCACTAACTTGAAAAGAGCCAGGATTTCATCATGGAAGCCCAGCATTTTAGTTGGAAAATACAACCTACTGTCAACTTCAATTTCATCTGGGAATGAAGTATCCCATTTCCCTTGGCAGACTTCTAAGGAAATATTTCAAAAATAGTATTTGCTGATCTTGCAGTATAACTTATTTATATTTAAGACTTTTAACAGAGCACAAACTCTTATCTCTCATCAATGATTATTCAATTTTTTTTTTTTTAAGATGCCTATCTTTTTCACCCAGAATGCTTCTTCCATTATGGAAGAGTTTATTCACTATTTTCTTGCAGATTTCACTTAAAACCTTCTATTTAAACAGATCATCTGGAAATAAATCAATATAACTATGAGAATTTTAAGGTTATTTCTACATTCTCTCCCCCTTGTACTCTTCCACCTGTCTGCCTAGACCCATCTTTTACTCCTCTGTTGAGTTTAAGGGAGTTTGGGGATTTTTTTACCTGTTGGTATGCCCACACAAGAAAACAGAGTCCTGAGATACATTATCTTTTCTAAATACTATGATCACCTGAAAAATACATATCACTGAAAATCATGCAGAAGACTCACTTTTATCATGAGAAAAATAGTTTAGCTTATTTCTTACTCAAGTTCACTAACTTACAGTGAAAGCCTTCCTTAGAAACAAAAAAAACTCCCAAACTAATAATTTTCATCTGAATTTACAGGACGAAGTGCTATATTGAAGACACATATTTAATGTCTTCTTATATGCCAACCTGATAATTGTTCCTTTATTTTGTTTCTTTTGTTTTCTGTTAGGAAGAATGACCAATAACTTCTATTAGAACCTACTCAGTTTTTTTGATCTTTCAACATACTCCACAGAAAGATTCAAGAACATTTCACTCACATAACAAAAGACTAAAATGAACACTTTCACTGTGCAGTACATACTCTAGAAAATTTTCAATTCCTTTTGATTTTAATTTTCTGTCAATTAGCACATGACACTTATCCCTTTTTTCCTTTTAAAAGAAAAAAAGTACAATTTTTGATTTAATTATATAATATTCAGAACTTGGTTTTGAACATTAGTTCAAATTCAAGATTAATATTAGACTCAACAGATAAAAGAGCAGATGGAGTATTGATTTGAATTTTACATTTTAGATATTAAAATTAAAATGATCCCTCTGCAGAATTTGATTTTCATCTTGATGACTATGAGCATCATTACGAGGGGCTGCTAGAACAATACAAGCTTTTAGAGGGTTTTTTGTCGTCACATTTCCTGTAGTCTGAACTTCATACTAAAACTTTTCAAGACAGTTTAAAAATACTTTAAATAAATTGTTCATTGAGTGAGAAAGTACATGAATAAGTAGTATACAAAATTTTGATCAATGGACTGGTGGCATTTTTCATGACTGAACAGAAAAAAAAATTCCCTAATTGCTTCCAAAACAATTTACACATCTGGAAGTGAGACACTGCATGATGTGTACTAATTGTATGGAGACCGTTATCTGAAAACAAGCTAATCTGGCATGCTGGAAATGTTTTTCAGAACTGTTTCAGCATCTAAGAAACAAGACTCCCCAGCCAATGAATTAGTAAACAGGCTTCAGAAGCCTGGATTGAAAATTTGGCTCACCAAAAGAGTCAGGCTTACACTTACTCTTTCAAAGGTAGTAAGTATAATACATACAACTCAAAGTATGTGAAGAAACACTCCTCTTAGGCTTTTCAGCAAAAACTGTTCTCAGTCACAAGTATCGTATTAGATATATTGGTGCACCAGAAAAATCAGAAACAGTACTTTCTACCTAAAAGTAACATCAGGCAGGCAAATAGTAACACATAAATTAGTTCCTTCTATGGTGAAAATTAAAGTATAATACCAGTCAGAGATTTCTTTCCTGAGTATAACATTTTATTAGCTTTGAGTTATACATTTTGGAATATATACAAGGAGATCTCAGGCTCAAAAAAACAGCTTAGGTTTATCATTGTGTTTATTAGTCCTATGAGTTAAATTAGGAAACACTAAACATAGTATCTTGTAGACTCGCTTGCCGAATCAAGAGAAGTTTCCAATTACATAATTAGGACTAGCAAAAACCTTTTCTTTCCAGGAAAGCATCTGGCCAGTCTAAGAGATAAATATGTGACAGTAAATTGCATTAAGAAAAGAATCTTTTGTATTTCTATTTCACCACATCAGTGTTTCAGATTTGAAAAAAAGAGCTTTAGGGATCACAACCAGTTTCTGATATTGAGCAAGAGACAATGTTTCCATAATAACAAATTATACCTTTAGTCCTTGAACCTTAATTTCTCTCAAAATATTTCAAATAAGGAAAAGTCAGTAGACTTCGTTAATCTTCAGAAGTTGATAAATTTTAGTGAACCACTATCACAGATGCATTATCTTGCTTTAAAAGATTTCCTCTATTAACATCTAATAGTATAACCAAATTATAAGCTTACATTCATTGAGATTAAACATTTGTTAAAATATTGTCACATGAAGAGAAAACTGTTAACTATTAACAACTGTCAACTTTAAGTGATACAAACTTCAAATTACTACTTTTGTTCATCAAATGTAATATACCAGACTGTAAAAAATGGTCTTTTTCTGCCAAACAAATAATCAATGAGTAATTTTTTAAGTATTTACAAGAAGCTTACACATGTTCCTTAATTTTCTTACTATTTATTCAATTTTAAAATGCAACTTAAGATAAAATGCCAGGACAAATTCACATGATGACATGTTCTAGAAAATGTAAGGGATGTAGAAGACCTTACAAACTGCATATTATAAGAGAGGAAAGAAGCAAACAAAAAACAGAACATGGGACCAGATGGCCAGCATAAAATCCTGGAGATGACTTTTGGATTTCTTTTTTTTTACAAACCAATCTGTCTGAGAACATGTCTAATCCACAGGCTGCCAGAAAATGGTGCATTGTGTTCAAACTCCGGTTGTAGAAGAAGGAATAATTTTTCAAAAGGTTTATTTAGTAACCTCTGCTGTGGAAGGAACATCTGTGTGTGACAGAGAAGATAAATTTAAAACCATCATGTGAATTTTCTTTTGAATTAGATGATTCTTTTCTTATAATTAAGATTAACTTGCAATTGTATGTCATGCCAAACTAATACAAATTACAGTACAAGCACAAAAAGAGACCAAGACAGGTGGAACATAGACATTACTGATCAAAAATGACAAATATTGACTAATATAGTCAAGACCACACAAATGAACAAGCCAATGATCACTGTTTCATGTCTTTGTTTTCATTTATAAATAAAATTTTATATTTACATAAATAATATTATCATATCAACTCTATGATGATACAAGAGAAGTATAGAAAATATTGTATGTTGACAGCTCCTTCAACTGTAGGAAAAAGGGGAAAAGGGAAAAAAATTATCTGTCTCAGGAATTTCCACAGCTAAAACTACAAAGGGACCTTTTTGCCCTGCTTTTGTGAAACTCTGATGAGTTTATACTTTTCAACCCACAAAGAGTCAGTCTTTTAAAAGCCCTGCAGATACACAAAGATGAGTAAGTTAGTTATGACTTAGAACTCTGAGCAAAATCAATAGTGTCAAGTACCTGGAAAAATTGCTTACAGTCAATGGGACAAATTAAGGATTAGGTGATAGTTAAGTAGTGTTTTTCAGAGCTCCTCAATACCTAAATATCAGATACAAACATCTTATTAGCACAGGAGATATTTATGCATTAATTAACGAGAACATGTATCAATGGAGTGACAAATTTAAGTGACTACAGTCTTGGGATAATTTTTTTGAAAATAATGTGTTCTCAGCTAGTTTTTCACCTTATTAAAGGGTATGTTGCAAAGAGGGCCAACATAGCCACAGCATACAATATGTAGCAATGCATTGAGCAGCATGTTGAACTGGAAATTCCAAAATGCAAGGCTGCATGAGAGTAATATGACATCAGGAAAGATTTAGCTTTACATCTCCAGAAAGCTAAGTAACCTAAAGAGAGCAAACATGACATGGCTATATTGTTCCAGTCTCAGAACACATTATGATTAAGTCTTGTTATCTGTAAAATGTAGTAAAATTCCCCTTTGAACAGCTTGTAAAAATCCCATTTTACAATTTTTTAAAAACATTTCTTAAAAATGAAAGAAGAAAGGTCTGAAAATATCTGTCATTCTTAACAACTTTAACCTGACAAACCTTCCCAGAAGTTTATAAAATATTTTATAATGTGTCATTAACCAGGCAACCATAAATGAGACAAAAACCCCTTAGGTTTAAATCCATATAATTAGATATATAATTATTTTAAGACTTGGAAGCTGAAACGTTTCTGTACAACAAGTACTAGCAATCATAATTACAATACAATTTGTCAGCTCTCAAGTCTCCGTGTTGGAACTTAAAAGACTGTTTTGATTTGCTTTCACTGTATTGCTCTGCATAGATGGAAAATTGAGAAAAGATAAAGTTCACAAGCACATTTTTACAGGTAGGGTCCAAGAGGTCATTTGGACCCTGTCATCTAGTAGTGGATGTCACAAAATGCTCTCAGACATTAGAAAAATAGACACAGTATACTATCATTTCTTTACCTGAAAGGTGATCTGCCAGTGTTCACAGGACTGATACTGGTGGAAGTGTACGCAAGGAATTGGCTTAGGATGCATCTTTTCAGACTCTTTGTAGAACAACTTATGGTGGTAGAACTCTTTTAAATGTGTTGTTGTCCCAGTTTAAATGAGACAAGGGTCTTTTGCTGAGGATGAATTAGGAGGAAAAGACCCAAACTTCTCTTTCCAAACAATTATAAATCCAAAATTAAGAGGCTTCGATTGAAGGAAAACAAATTATGGAAAAGGGAAAATAACAGCCCTTTATTAAAAGGTATGTGTGTATTAACAGGAACACGAAAAAAACCCAAGTAAAACAACTAAGTAATACTCCTATACCCATCAATAATCCCCTTCAAGAACAAAACCGATAAACCGGCAAAAGGAAAATAGTTCAATTTCTTGCACCCTTTGGTGCAGTTCCAACCACAGTCAGCAAGGGGCGCCGTCGGGTCACTGGAGATGCAAAATTTGTAATGTCCTGTATCATTCACCAGGTGGCGCTGTTGGGTCACTGAAGGTGTAAAAAACTTGTAGTGTCCTATTATAGTCACCAGGTGGCGCTGTTGGATCACTGAAGGAGTAGAACTTGTAATGTCCAGTGCCCGTCACCAGGTAGCGCTGTGAGATCCTTGGCTGCCGCCAGGTTGGGGGTGGGGGGGAAAGGAGGGGAAGGAAAAACAACAGCAATAAAACAGAAAGTTCTCCCAATGGAAGAAAAGTCACAAACTTCAGCTGATTAGGGTCTGTTGTAAGCAGGGCTTGCAGTCAGCCAGAGGTGAGCCAAGAGCAGCAGCCAGAAACTCCCCTCCGACAGGAAAAAAAGACAAAGGAGCCCGGCAGTGTCTGCAGCCCGCAGCAGCCTCTCACCCCGGCAGAGAGAGAGACTCTCCTCCCCCCCCAGCCTCCACCCCCTTCCAGTCACACACCAGCCAACTCCCCCCTTCATTGTCAAGGAAACAAATCTCGACTATTAGGGCTCGAGCTGATTCCTTTGTTCAACTAAATGGCCCATCACAGAGCACACACACACACACACACACACACACACACACACACACACACACACACGGCAGGAGGAAAGGAAAGAAAAATTCCTTGCTAAAATGGGAACTATGACAGTTGTTTATTAATTTTTTTACATATATATATTTAACCACAAACATGTGTTCAATTCTCCTCTAAGGGTACAGTAAAATTTCCCAAAACCACACATTGACTACTTGCTTCTATAGGCTCAGCTCTATCACACTGCAAAACTAAGTAGAAATATCTTTAGACCTTCAGTGACTTAATAAGTCACAATTAATTGGTCAGTTCTATCCAGTCAGACCATGAAAAGAATGAAAAATCATATAATGGATGTGGTTACAAAGGAAAGAATAAATTCAACATCTAGACTGGGAGACCACATGGGTTAAAAATTACAGTTCCATTAAGCAGCAGGAACAAGTTTCAGCCCAGCTAGTGTCTTTGAATCAAACCTGTTAATGCTCAAAATTAATAGAAAAAAAAGAAAAAGAACCCTAAACAACAAACCCACAACTGCAAAAAAATTCATACAAAAACTACAGACAGAAAGCTAATCCACTGGAATTCAGGACACCGAGAAAAAAATCCTTAGAATAAAAGGCAAGATAAGCAACAACAGGAGGTAAACTAAGAGCAGAATAGAGGAGGAGAATCACCTCCCTCAACTTGCTGGTCACACCTCTTTTGATACAGCCCAGGATGTGGCAGACAAGTCCACATTGCCAAGTCATGCTGAGATTTTCATTTACAAATGCCCCAAAGTCTTTCTCCCCAGGACTAGTCTCAATCCATTTCCCACCAAGCCTGTACTTATGCCCTTCCCTCATCCACCACTGCCATAACCCCATTGTAGAAGACCACCAGATTTACCAGGTATGTTTTACCTTTAGTGAAGCCATGTCAACTGTTTCCAATCACCCCTTTATTTTCCATATGCCTTAACACAGTTTCCAGGAGGAGCTGCTCCATGATTTTGGCAGACACTGAGGTGAAACTGACTGGCCTGTAAAGAAATTTTTCATAATGTGTAATGTGAATTTAGGACCTTCCAGTTAAAAACCAATACCCCTCATCCTATCACAGCACTTCCTGATGAAAAACTCCTCCCATCTTTCCCGTAGGCCACCTTTAAATACTGAAGGCTGCTACAAGGTCTCCCAGGAGCCTTCTCTTTTCTAAGCTAAACAACCCCAACTCTCTCAGTCTTTCCTCAAAGAGGAGATGCTCCTGCTCCTGACCACCTTCATGGCCTCCTCTGGACCCACTCAAACAAGTCTATGTCTTCCTTATGTTGGGGTCCCAGAGCTGAACACAGCACTCAATAGTTCATCGCATAAAAATTAGAGACGCTCTTTATTATTCTAAGCATCCTAACACACAGTTACCCATTAATGAATCCACATTAAATACTTTTTAATATGCTTCTCATAACTTAGCATGGCTTCTATTTTCTCTCTGAAACACTGGATTTAGCCATTTTAAAATGAGGTTGAATAAACACCAAGAAATGCAGGTCGTAATGTGGAATAAACCTGACCTTACTTATACCTAAAAAAAAACATATCTAATGCCAATTGCGTCCTGTTTGTACTCAGTGTGTTTTGTGCTGACGAAGTCTATGACCTGTGTATGAATCACAGAATAGGCTGAGTTGGAAGGGACCCACAAGGATCACTGAAGTCCAGCTCCTGGCCCTGTACAGGACAGTCCCAAAAATCACACCTGTGCCTTGTGTGTGTAAGTTCATGGGCTAGAAATGTACATAATGCAGCTGTACATTTAAAAACTCATATCCACTCAAGTGAAAACTACAATATAAAATAAGACAAAAGCCTTTCCTTTCCTGCTCACACAAAAAGGTCACTTTTTTCAGGTTCTTTGTAAATTCTTGTACTTGTCAGGGATAAAAAAAGCAAAATGCATGTTTTGGCTTATTATCAGCTTGTATAAATGAGCACTATTATGTAAAGTTTAATGGAAAGACCCCATCACATGCCAGTTGAAGATGTGTCCTGTTTACAGCAATTTCAAGCATTTGTCAGGATGTCAAAAAACAGTAGTGATTACAGTCCTGATGTCTTGTCTTCTTGTATCATGTCACTGAACCACAGAAGTGAAAAGCATGTGTTATTAAGCTTGTCCCAGCACCACTGAATCTCTTTGGCTCCCTGAATTCTAGAGTTCAAAAGTCAGAAGAAAACTGCTACTATGAAAGCCTTATGTTTAAAAATAGGAGTCAAAAAATGCCCTCCTCTCTTATCAATCCAGAGCTGATTATGACAATACTTGCAGCAGAGAACCAATGCAACCACTGTATTTAAGTGCAAATTTGCTAAAACTAGGAACTGATGTCAGAAATTGAATATGATTTCAGGTTTTCAAAGGCCTAAACCTCATCCCCCACCACACACACACATCCCATACATTTATGAACTACGTTTTTCCTACTGCAGTACTCCACATCTGGGGAAAAAAAAAAGAAATGGAAATGGAGAAAGGAAGAATTGGGCCCACAGGGTGAATTTCCAGAGGGATATCAAAAGTTTTGGTATTGGTGTTTCAGTTCCCTGTGTAGAAAGGATGACAGACATTTGAGAAATTCAGAAATCTATTAAAAAATAATCTATAAATTAATGTGACAGTTTCAGGGGGACTGCAGAGATATATTTCCTACTTTCAGAATTCAGTGGTGTCCATAAAATAATAGAAATTTTTATGTACATATATACATATGTAAATATATATATGGACATAGGAACTAAAATCTGCCTGCCTCTTAAGGTCTGACTGTCCAAGCTGACAGGCTGCAAAGTCACCAAACTGCTTCTTTTTTTCCAATAAGACAACTTTGTTGCAATCATTCACTTATACAGTACTATACTATCACCCACTTGAGCAGAAAGTTGTCATATCCCTTCTACCTCATGAATTTTGCAAGTTAAAGAGGAAATTACCAACAATAAATATTGAGGTATAATATCATTGAATTACTTTTCTTTGAAAAGTTTGGTTTTATACCATGTCAATTTTATTTAATTGTTAATTTATTTTGTATTTCATAGTGATTCACAGGCAGGACTAAAAGTACAAAGAGAAGTTCCAACTCAAAAGCAAAAATCAATTATTTTCCTAAGGGTCATGCAACTCATAGCAAAGTAGAGTTTTATCAGCTTGAAATTTTGGACTGAAGTAGTCCAAAACAATACTGTGAACCTACGTCTATGTAGTTGACCAACACACAAGGTACAACCACAGTGCTGAAGCACTGAGTTCAACAAAAGAAGACTTACTAAGATTTAGGAAAGACAAATAAGACTTAAGGTCTTATTTGCTGTAACTTCTCATGGCTTCAGGGCAAGTCCATGGAACAACTTTTCAGGCAAGAAACTTTGCACTATTTGCTAGTCCTAGGTGTTAACTGTGTATGCATGGAAAGTTAATCCTAGAGGACTTTCCATACACTGTGCATACAGGTGTATATCCATGCATTTACGGAATGATATTGTTTTCCTCTTGCACCCTAAATATTGATATGTAAGGGAAAGTAAGCCTCTGAAATACATGAAAGAACAGCTATTGCATTGTTGGTTTTGTGGACTGTGAGGTTAGTAAACATCCAAACTAGCACCTGTGCAGAAGATGGAAGACATCAAAAGCCTACAATATGACAATACCATATCCTTCACTTCATGCTATCAAGATCACAGATAGAGGGTGGAGGTACAAGAAATGCCTTTGCTGATTTTAACCATTATTGAATGGATCCCTGGATTTAATTTTTAAAATACTGGTCCCATTTAAAATTTCTTTTACATTACTACTTAGGTATTTTCATCATAAACAATGACAATTTATGTATTAAGACATAATATTCTTGCTACAAGAGAGAAGAGATTTAATAGAGTTCTTTTGAATTTGACATTTTCACTTCCCCTATCAAATAGGCATACAACTTTTATTTCATAAAGCATTTGAGTATCCAGGAAATCTCTGTTTGATTTCTATTTTAAGACAAACAACACAGTCTAAAATAATATCAAAGTTGAAAGAAAGGAGAGAGAAATATTTCTAACTCAGATAAAAACTATTATTGCTTGAATGATCTCTTAGAAGATTTTGGGTTCTTTATTAAGCTTCAAAATATTGTGCTGCATAGTTTGATATCCTCAATTGCCTTCTTTAACTTTTATTTTTTTGAAACTACATAAAAAACATCAAAAGGGACTGTTGTATTCAGAAACTGAGAGTATGGGGTGCACAAAAGCAGACTACCAGAAAACTAGAAAAATAATCAGAAGTCCCTGCTCTTTATAGACAAGGATTAAGGTTCAGACAGTATAATAAGTGCATATTGGATTTTAAAAGCCTGGTAACCATCATGTAAAGGAAAATAACCTAAATCTGTACCATCATGGGAAAAAATATTCAGAAAATCAAACCCACTAACTATTAAGTCTATATTAAAGCACTTATACTGGCATGTGGTTTAATAATAGAATCATAGACTATGCTGCTTTGGAAGCGGCCCATCACGATGATCTAGTCCAACTGAAGGTGAGGCCGCATCAGTGCAGAGCAAAGCAGGACAATCCCCTCCCTCAACTGGCTGGCCATGCTTTGCCAGCCCCTGGACATGGTTGGCACTCCTGGCTGCCAGGGCACTGCTGACTGATATTGAATTTCCCAGTGACCATTTCTACAATGCTGTTCTCCAGCCTCTTTTTCTCCAGAAACCTGTCCCAGGTTCAGAATCCAGCACCAAAAAGACAAAAAAAGAGTTTGTTATCCTCCCAAAAGACATAACTTTCAGATACTACTTTTTAATTTTCTCCTAGGGAAGGTTATCTGACCCATGGGGAGGGAATTTCACTACAATTCTTTAATTTGTAAAAGTATTGTAAAGTAGAATTGCAGACTGGGCATCAGAGTGTATTCACAAGCTGTCATAAACTGTGAACTTTTTTGTTGTTTTTTGAGTTTTAAGAATCAGTATACACTGAGGTAACTTCCTTATAGGGGATATATAATTTATAATACACCAGAAGAGGAACATTAGTTCCTCTTAGAATTAGTCCTACTAATCATTTGTCTTTACAGGAAAGTTAGAGCCTGAACAGGACATTTGGCTAGTAGAGTTGCACAGTGTAGTTACACTTCCCTCCACTTCAAAAATCATCAATTATAAATGTCTGTTATTCCTACTTGTAACCCTTGAAAGGAGTATGGCAGGCAAAGCTTAGTAGTAGTATTCATCAGTAATGACACCTCTTCATGACTGTTGACTTGTGGCTAAAACACAATTCAGTGATCCAGTGATTCCATGATATCAACAAAAAAAATCTTAAACCTTACACTGAAACTTCCTAAACTGCCACAAATTTCTCTCAGTATTGCCAAAAAACTGATGAAAAAACATGGAGAGGGAAACAAGAGGCAATATATTCCTATCAGAGCCTTGACTATATTTTGCAAGAAGTATTTACAGCTAGGTACCAATCTGTTTGTATTAATTAGTTGCTTGCCTAAGTAAGATCAATTCATTTTTATGACCAGTAAAGATTACCAAGAGAAAAAGAAAAAAGAAAAAGAAAAAAAATCAGTCATGTAAATCACTGAAGTTTATAATCATAACTGATTTATCATCTTTGGTAATTTTCATAAAAATATAAAAACCACTCTTTTCTGTAGTGGTTTACTTTTTAAGTCCCTGTTCTCTGACATTGCAAGTAATTTGTGGGGTTTTACATGTAAATAGGAAAAGCATCATTAATAATCATGATGTTACTCTACTTAGGTTTATTTATTATTTTATAATGTATTAAAATGCCTTACTTTATACTGTATTTACCCTGAGGGTATGGGGGAGTAGTTGTGTTTACATACAGTTACAGAACTCCAAAGCCCTTATTAGACTATATACACAATGAGTAACAATTTAGGGTGTGAACTGCACTAGTTTTCAGTTTGTCTGCCCCTTCTAAGAGGATATTAATCACGGGACTAGCAAGGTGGTTTGCCTGAATAGTGCCTTATAAATTCAGAGGGGTTTATACCCTCTAACTGGCTGAACTGCAAAATCAACTGTTAGGCAACAACAGATTTGTAACATTTTGTTGCCCGGTGTGCTCAGTTACATTATCTGATGTTTTTACGGAACTCAGGGTCTTTAAATTTTTCACTGAAAAGCTTCAACAGACCTATAATTGACTTTGGGCATGTTGGCTTGATTTAGGAACAATAAAATTAATTCATTTTGAGCAGCTGAGTGCAACTCAGTTTTGTGAAGAGAGAATCAGTTGTCTATATTGCTGTCGGTATCAGGGTGAACACTTTGGCTACAACATTCCTCACCAATTTAGGGTTTTCTTTCAGAGTGTATGTAGTTCTTTGTCCTACACACATAATTCCAACAGGCTATGTTATTCAAACAGAGAGTACATGT
The DNA here is from genome assembly GCF_022539395.1 of Myiozetetes cayanensis. NCBI lineage: Eukaryota > Metazoa > Chordata > Aves > Passeriformes > Tyrannidae > Myiozetetes > Myiozetetes cayanensis. The sequence continues at coordinate 26,627,698 of NW_026086604.1, forward strand.
TGCCATTAAATTATAACATCATAGGACAATTAAAGAAAAAACAGTTTACACACTGCTAAATTGTTTTCCAGTTTTTCAGTTTTCTGAATGAAACTGGAAACAGTGTGCGAAAGAATGGACTAGAAATGCAGTGAAGGCATTAGGAAAAAAAATTAGTTTAACTCTCAGAACACTTCTGTAATTCTTGAATTTGTCACAATGTTACATTTGAATTATAATGATAAATATAATGCAAAACAACTAGTCTAAGATGTGTAAAAATTCTTACCTTCATCACCTTAAAATAGGATTTGTTTTTCACGTTGGGTTTTTAACATTGTTTTGTATATAATTTTAATGGTCTAAACAGTAATGCCAGACAGCATTCATGCCATATATACAGTGGAGGAAGCATGAAGAGAAGCTGTTAGACAATTTAATCTATTGGGAAGTATTCTGTTACTCTTTGGAATGTACTGAGGTATGTAGGATTATCAGAGATTTTTAGTCTGAATCTCTGTGGTTCTTTGTTCTTTTTGTATTCAAACTACATCTCAACTTGCCTAAATCCTCATCATTTGTTGGTCTTAAACTTGAGCATTTTATGTAGGTTAAAGGAATACACCTTATGTAGAAACGCAAGAATTGATTGCCAGTCTAACTGAAATAGTCCGAACAAAGAATTCTTTTCAACACAGATTTAATTATTGCATGAAATAAAAGAAAATGCTAGTAACAAATAAAGAGTCCAGATAACATCACATTAAACCATTATATGTGCTTTCTGTGCCTTTCCACTGCTCCACTGGGTCCCAGGACTGATGGCCTCTGACTGGGGCAAGGTTGCATTGAGTCATCAGCATCCTAAGTACTTTAGGGGAGGTTTGTAGCTGTGGATAATGACAATATCCTTCTCTTCACTCTGGGATGTAATTGGGATTACTTTCTTACATTTTCTACCTACACTCTGCTTTTTCTTCCTTGCTCTGTAATTTGATGACGTATAGGATATTGAGCATAAAATAGGAACCAGTTCTTTGTCATTCCTTAAATTGTTCTATCCAACTACAAGTGGTGCTTTTATTTAATAACAGTTATTTAACCACTTATAACTTGTCTAAAGCTTTAAGAAGTCTGGTAACATTTTGTGTCCACAGTTTCAAGGTCTTTGCAATAATCTCCTAGACTCCTCTATATAGCATTTTTCCTCTAAGATCATAAATAACACATTCTACTCAGCGTAGCTGCTTGTTATTGCTATTATTTACAAAAAGTGCATAAAACAGTAAACATTGTGCCATGTCACTGAACAAAAATAAGCAAAAGCTAAAGCAAATGACAGAACAGTCACTTAGTTAGACAGCTGTTACAGCTATACAAGCTTAAAGAAACTCTCATGTAGTCTAAGTCGGTGAAGGCTGACAAGCCCTGAAGTCCATGTTAACAAAAGCCTCTGGGCTGTTGCTGTAAAAGTTGTCCCATATTCACAGAACTACAAGTCTCTTTTTCTGTTAAAAGTTAGTGTTCATCACAGATATACCAGAACATACCTGTACTTAAGGTAGAACTTAGGCCCTTGTTTCACAAATAAGATGTCAAATACAGCATACAAAAGAAGAATCGTAAGGAATGCAGAGAGGTTAAAGGCTTGATAACAAAACCATGCAATTCAGCTTTATAAACAAATTGATGACTCTGATTTCTTTTCATACTGGTTCTGAGTTTATGCCATAAATCAAACATAGGTAAGCTGACAAAATATTGAATAACAGTGATTATGGTCTGAGCAGGGCAACAGACATACGTATGACAACTCCTTTGAGATATCCAAAACAGTGCAAGAAACTATGCTTCACAATACCAACAAGAACTTGAACCTGTCCCTTATTGCAAGATCAAAGAAGATGCAAAAATATGTTTATGAATGTGTGTTGTTGACTTCAGTTTTTTTACTCTACCAGAACTATGAATGTCTATCCCTTTTGCTTGTATTTATTCACTACCGAAGTCACACAGTCCAATTATACTTGTGCAAGTCAAAAATCTTGAGATAATCACAGAATCATAATAGTGACTCAAAGGCATTTTGGTTTTTTTACCTTTGGAAAATTTGTTCAGATACTTGTGAAAAATTGGTATTTCTTTAGATTTTTTTTTAATATTTGTTTAGAATTTTCTATGCTTGGCTGTTAGCCCACGTAACAGCTTGTGTTAGCCCACAAGCCCTAGGCATGTCCACAGCAAATTCTCAGTCAACCTGACTGGGTTGGAAATAATAGTACAAGAGAGTTTCTATAGACCTGTAGAGTCAGTCCAGCACTCTTGGGAGATACACTTTACTCTTTATCTGATAGTCAGTAGACTGATGCATGTGTTATTCCTTCAGAATAAGAGCCTAACTGAGAAGAAAGGGGTATCAGAACTGGTCAGTTGAAAAATACATGCTTCAGAATTGACCTTTACTCTTCAAAGTCCTTAAAGTAGTGTAATTTCACAGAATCCATCAGTGAAAACAGGTACCACAAAAATATGAGAAACCCAAGTTCTTTCTTTCTCATTTTGTTCTCTTGATTTAATTTAGTAATGATAACAAAATGTAGCAAAAAAGACATACTCAATCCTTTCCGTTTTTTGTTTCCAAAGCTTTGCTCTTCAGAGTGTATGGATGCCAAAAATTATATTAATTTCAACAGCGTATAGAAACCAAATTTACCAAGGGTAAATCATGCCAGACTAATCTGATCACATTCTACAACAAAATAACATCTGTCAACATGGAGAGAGCAGTGGATAATATTTACCTGGTTTCAGCAAAGTATTCAACACTGTTTTTCATAGCTTTCTCCCTGTCAAACTGGCAAGATAGAGATTGGACAACTGGTCTGTAAAATGGGAATTCGCTAACAGGCTGTACTCAAAAGGTTACTGATCAAAGGTTTTTACGCAGACTAGTTGTTGGTCACAAGTTGGGTCCCTCGGTGATATTGGGTCCCATGTTGCTCACCATCTTCATAAATTACCTGGATTATGGGATTGAAAGGCCAGAGGAATGGACAGAGTGGAGTATTTTTAAATTCAACAAAGACAAGTGCAAGGTCCTGCACCTTGGGAAGAATAACTCCATGCAACAATACAGGCTAGGGGCTGGAAAACACCTTTGTGGAGCAGGATCTAGGGGTACTTGTGGAGAACAAGCAGTTCATGAGTCAGCAGTGTGCCCTTGTGGCCAAGAGGGCCAATAGTATCCTGGAGTGCATTAGGAAGTGCATTGCCAGCAGGTCTAGGTAGGTGATCCTGCCTCTCTACCCTGCCCTGGTGAGGTGCATCTGGAGTGTTGGGTCTATCTTGGGGCTCCCCAGTACAAGAGAGACATGGAGCTCCTGAGGCAAGTCCAGCAGAGGGCTATGAAGATGATGAGGGAATGGGAACATCTCAGTTATGAGAAAAGGCTAAGGGATCTGGTTCTGTTTAGCCCAAACAAGACTGAGAGGAGATCTTATCACTGTATATATGTATCTAAAGGGAGGGCTTCAAAGAAGATGGAGCCAGGCTCTTCCTGGTGGTGTTGAGCAGTAGGATGAAAGGCAACAGACAAACAAATAAACAGGAAGTTCCACATGAATATGAGGAATTACTTCTTTACTGTGCGAGTGACTGAGCCTTGGAACTGGTTGCCCAGAGAGGTTATGGAGTCTTCTTCTCTAGAGATATTGAAGAACCATCTGGACACAATCCTGAGTAACATGGTCTAGGGATTGTGCTAGATGACCTCCAGTGGTCCCTTCCAACCCTATATATTCTGTGATTCTGTGAGTCTTGGTGAAAATATCCTCACCAAGTTTGCTAATGACGCCAAGGTCACCACCTGGTGATGAGAACAGGTGAGAGAGACATCTTACAGAGAGACTTGGACAGACTGGAAGAGTGGGCAGCCATTACAGGCTAGGATCTGGGTGGCTGGGGAACAGCCATGGCAAAACTGACCTGGGGGCCCTGGTGGACAACAACAAGCTGAATGTGAGTCAGCAACAAAAGCAAATTGGATCTTTGAGTTGCAGCCACAGAAGCATTACTAGCAGAGAGAGAGATATGAATGCCCCACAATACTCAGTACTGGTTAGTCAGTACTCAGAGTACTGTGCCCAGTTTTGGTCTCCACAATTCAAGAAGGAAGTGGACAACCTGAAAAAGGTCCAAAGGAGGAACATGAAGATAATTAAAGGGCTGGAGAACCTGATCTACAAGGAAAGGTTCACACAATTCCAATACTTAAAGGGCAATTGCAAAAAGGATGGAGGCTCTAACTTCACAAGATGGAGAAAAGAAGCAACAGATACAAGTTGCACTGTTAGAGGTTTCATACTGTCATGAGAAATAAATGTTTTGCAGTAAGAACAATCAAACACAGAAACAACCTCCCCAGGTATGTGGTAGGATCCTCATCACTGGAGGTTTTCCAGACACAACTAGACAGGGTGCTAGATAGAATCACAGAATGGTTTGGGTCGCAAAGCTCCTTAAAGATCATCTAGTTCCAACTTGCCTGCCATGGGCAGGGACACCTTCCAGTAGAGCAGGTTGCTCAGAGCTCCATCTAGCCTGGCCTTGAACGCTTCTAGGGATGGGGCATCCACAACTCACTCACTGAAAGTAATCATCCCAGTTTATTTTAAACAATTCCTTATGACTCAAAGTCTGAAATTCAGTTCTCTAGAAGAAACAGGAAAAATAATGAATAGCTAGATTCATGATGTCACATTTGATGTGCCAGTTACTACAGTGAGTTAGTTTCTTTTCTCAAACCCAGAATTTAAGAGATAACCCCTCTTTAGAAATATTTGAAAAATGAACAAGCATTCACACTTGATAAAATCCCCAATTTCTACAACAACCAAGGGATCTTTGGCAAGGGAGGCCTCATAGTTCTGTTCTTGACAGCTGGGAAAACAAGTGGCAAAGTACAATGTGACATCATCATTTCAAACCTTACAGTTTTGCATGGTCACCAACTAAAATGAAGAAAACACAATTACTTAGTGGCCTACCCGTTTCAGTTTCATATTGCTGTTTTTTAAAACAAAGCAGCAGTGCTCAAGTTTTCAAAAGCCCTTACCATCTTCAAGGTCTGATGTAATCCTAGATTCCTGAAATTTAAAGCAATATTGCATAATTGTTCTGAATTAATCTAGGTAGTGACAAATTACATAAATTTCATAGTACAGCACTGGGACTGGGACTTGCCTATCTTCTCAAATAAGCACTTTCTTTGTTTTAGAAAACTCTCAAGGTTTTCATTGTTTTGTAATCAAGCATGTTCTCCATCAATTTCTGTGCAGTACTCCGCACCCTTTTTAGGCTTAGTCTTTGCCATCTATTTTGATTTACAGGTATATTTCACTGCTTTCAGAACAGTTCTTCAGTTTGTACCTACTAGATTTTGAAATTGTATTTGTGATACCTCAAGTTCTTCAGTGTTAGATTTAATTTGCAGTCTGCGAAAACAATGATATAGTTATCTTATTTACTTGAACTCCTTTTGATGCTTGCAGCCTTCATTAATCACTCATTCAGAGTTCTGAATCATCAGAAAATTCAAAAAATTTTTTGCTTCTAAGAAATTTACGTATAACTAGAAGCTTTGACACTGTGATTTTCTATCATGTGTTAAGTAGATCCTTTCCATCCATGCACCACTCCCTACTTTGATTGTAGTGAGCAGTACAACTTCCCATTGATACCAAAACATCTTTATGTGATATTTTTAATAAAACACTTTTTATCTCTTGACTTTTTTCTCTCTGGTTGCCAGAGGAAAACAAAGTATATCTTTATAATTTACCAAAGGACTAAGAAAATCCCAGTAAATGTTCTCATCTCAGTTAACATTGTCATAATTTCTTACCTCTTTCAAAAACGTAAAGAGTTTGGTTAAGTAATATGTTCCTTTTCTATATTCATTTGGGAAATCTGTTATCTCGTTACTGCACAGGTGTTCTTCTATGCTAGTTTTGAGTACACCCTATTAGTTTACTTAATCTAGAGAAAAATGGCCAACTTAAAAAAAAATGGTAGAGGTTAAGATTTTTGAAAAATGAAAAGTGCAAGCTATAGTAAAGAAATTGGTTTCTGTAAAATCCTCAGTCAATCTGTCCGTTTTTTTGTTCTCTCTAAGAGGTTAGCAGGAAGACTAGTCTATATGGTGATTAAAATGAAATTATTACCACTGAAGTCAAATGACCTATCATGGACAAAAAACTACTTTTAGACATCCTTATTTTGTTTTCAAACTCTGTCTTGTATTTGTTAGTTTATAAAATAAAGAGAGTGATCTGTGGGCAAAATTCTGAATCTTCTTACACTCTTTTAAAGTCTATGTGGATTCTACCTCTCTTAACCTATAGGCTTAAGCTTCAATTTAGAGTTACTGAGAACTGAAATGGGAAGGAGACAGAATCTGCACTGTGAAAATGCCCACAGCTTCCTCTGTAAAAACTCACTCTTAATAGAAATCTTTATCCCAAGGAGTTTCACTATGCAGTAAAGTGGTCTTTTTAAGCGAAGGTCACTTGCACAAGGATCATATGGACAGCTGAAAGGTAAAGCAGTAACTTTAATACACATCATTTTTATTACAAAAATATGATGTGGAGTGACTCACTTTTTAGAAAATAGAGAAAAACATTTAATACACTACAGAAAATGAATTGAACCTATTACCTTCCCATATTGGTGAACAAATACATGATTAAACCACTACTGCCATAGGAGTTGAATCTCTTCCCTGAGAAGCTGGTCTGGTTCAGCCATACCTAAATCTATCTTGAGCTTAGTGTAGCTCTCTTTTCCCCTGTTTTGATCTGTTCTAGTTTCTAATTACTTGCAACACAGTTAATGATTACATATTTCAGTACATTTTGCACAAATAGTATCTCTGTTTGAAGTGTCTTCAGATATTCCACAGATAAAAACATTGTAAAGGTCACAACAGGGTTCTACCAGACCTCGCTTTCTGTGATTTTCTGCTGTGCATGTTTCCAGTCATATAAATGCAGAGCTTTTGGGCCAGCAAAGCACCTTCTAATGCTGTGATGCTAACCATAAGGAGAGTAGCTAAAGGTAACTATGGCTAATAAATTACACAAGCTAAGGACTACATAGGAAGTAAAAAATAAATCAATATTTTCTTAATTATTGTTTTCCAAAACAAGTGTTTGCAACTCTGAAACTTTGAAAGACTAAAGTCACTGAGAGGTGATGTTCCCAGTAAAGAAAATTCAGTGCAATTCACAGTGCAAAAGGTATTAATAAGATTTATAGAGGGGTCACAAGAAAAATGTAAAAGTCACTAAGAGACTACTTTATCTTTTCTCAGGTTTTGTGGGAAAGTAGAAAGAGAACTTTTTTAATGACCCAAATGATGTTATTACCCTGTCACAATTTTATTAAATATAAAAAAACTTCATAGAACCTGAAGGTAAGATATTCTGGTTTTCGTAACAGGATTCAACTCCAATATTCACTAAAAAACTAATTTTGTAGTTACAGTCCATTCAACCTGTTTATTACAGATTGACTAATATTTTAATAAATACTTAGAAAGCAAGTTACTTCAGCTTGCAGTATAACAAAATACATTTTGATGTATTGAAAATTTTATAGTCCTGTAGCAAAATCACAGACAAACGAAATGTCTTTAGTTTAACTGTTTAAAATACGAGGAATATCTCAGTCTGGTAGAATAATATATGAACAAAGGAGACTGTTCTAACTTCAGCTTCCTGAATTTTGACTTGATTGAACCTCATTTTCAACCTTTACAGGTTGCTGTAGCAACCTGTAGCAGCCAGCTACATTTTGACTCTCCATCCATGCTAGACTTCACATTTGTGATAACGGTACTGTGAGCTAATTCTTGACCTTTATTTCAAGCAAAATGGGTTCTGTTAAATATTAATACTTGTAGTACCTTGAAATACCCTTGATTTTTTAAATTTGATTAGGGGGTCAGTTCCACACTCTAGTAGCACATGCTCTTTTCTGTATATTGTCATGTTTGCTTAAATGCAGTGGTTTGTGGTTTTGTTTGTTTTGCTCTGTTTGTGTTGAGGTTTTCTCTAACCATTTTGCATCACCATAAAGATTGAAACATTAAGCCCAAAGAAGCCTGTCGTTACCACTCTTTACATACTTTTGGAGAAATATAATGTTTGCTGTGCTTCCTTATCAGTTTATATCATTCTGATCTCTACTGTATGTTCATAGAGCACCTTTATTTAAGAGTATTCTGCTTTACAAACTTCATAGTTCTTATAAAGCCAAAAAGGAAAGTGAGGCACAAAACAGTGAAGAGAGCCCAAGGCGGGCTCTTTTGATCTGGTGGAAAGATTCTAACTCTGTATAAAGGAATGGGCATTACTTCTGTGAGCAGTTGTGCCTTTTCTAGACTGGTGAAGGACTAAATAGTTCATCAGTAAGTGAAACCTATGTCTGGTTGAAAAGACAAGTAACTAAATCAAGCTCTATCCCCTAAAGAGCACCCTGCCCTTATCTGACCCTGAAACAGCACCGTCAGGGAGGAGTTGCCTCTGCACAGGAAAACACATGATTTCGAAGCCAGGAATGAAAGGTACATTTAGGAATTATTTGCTTTAGAACAGATCAGACTTCAGGCTGTCACTTCTACGCCCAGTGACTTAATTCTGAAATAACTAATTTTCCTTTACAGTGGTTTCCAGTATTTTTTCTCATGATCTTTCATCTAGACATTTCATATTCCCAGAGCCCTCACTGAGGCACAAATGTTTATTTCCTACAGTACCACTGCTGTCAGCATGGGGAAAAGCAGTTGAGTGGATGATAATGATCTATCTTTAAGAATAAAAACTATTTATTTCTCAAATAAACTTTTGATTTGTAGCTTTAGTTATTCAAACTCCTCCTTTTTGTGGATTGCTGATGAGTGGTAATAATTCTTACTGTTAAGTGTAGCAAAGCAAATATAGCTTGACTCCAGGGAGCTCATTTTTGTCAACTAGAGTAACTAGATGTGTATTTTTTGGCTGTAACTTCTAAATTGATGTTATAGATAAAAATTCATTCTCACTTTCTTGAACTGCCTCTGCAAGCTAAGAGGTCTGAGACATATTTATTTCATAGATTCTATAGTAGCCACTCATTTTGAAAATGAACATTCCATTTCTCTCTGAATGACCATTGGATTTAAAATTCTCTATTTATAAGTGTGCTTTCAGTGTCCTTAAATGTATTGCATACATACATAAAGCACACTGCCTTTAAATCAGGTTTGTGTCATAGTAACTGTGGAATAGTGTTCACCTCTGTAATATTTACTATATATTGTTATTTATAGACATGCTTCTCTGACATTACCAAGAAATTATGTTTCTACCCACTACCTTAGTGCAAGAGGGGAGAATAAATGAGGTAATCCATTTTCAGAAGAGAACACAACACTGAGATTTTTTGAAGTTTTCCACTAAGAATCAGATAACAGCAACTTTCATTAATCTAAAAATAATAATATTTAAAATAAAACTTAGTATTTAATACTTCTAGGGTTTTGAGGTTTTTTGGGTTTTGTTTGCTTGTTTTAAATCTGTAAATGTGAATACTATATATTCTTTGTTTTAATTTGTGATGACTTAATTTTTTTCTTAGTAATAGATTTTTTTTATTATTTTTGCATAAGGACAGTATTTCATGCTTAAAAACCTAGAGTATAACAGCTAACTTTCTTATCCTCTAGTCAAAATAATGTAACACCATCTTTAGAAAAGAATGATTTTCCATTATCTTTGGTTTTAACAATGACTTCCCAGAGAAATAAAGGGAAAGAAGTTAAGTAAAAATCATAAGATTATGGCACCCTGAGCCTGGTAGAGGTGAGATACAGACAAGGGTTAAACAGAGAGTAAAGAAAAGAGTAATTTTATTGTTTAGTCTGAGTCTCATTACTTAAATGAGCTATGCATAAGCTGTTACTCTTTGAAAAATAAGAATTAATATGCCATTGCTTTCATGGCAGCCCTTTAATGTGAGATGTTCTAAATGTGTTTGTTTGGGAATCATTTTTTTCTTAAACTGTTGGTTGGTTAGTTGGTTGGTTCTGTTTTAAAATTATTATTATTTAAAAATCAGCAAAATCTAAGAAAGTGAACAGAATTTCAGACTTTTGGAGTTAAATATTAGCTATGCAGCAAGGCCTACAGACTATATGGAGAGGTGGATATTTCTTTTTCAAATCCTTGTTTTTCCAACAAATGGTTCTCTTTGGCACAACTTTCCAACTTACACCTTGTTTCAAATATGTTTTTATGACACATTTTAAATTTAATACATTGATAACAGTAGTTTTTTACATAAACTATAAACTCAATATAAAATCTGGAAAAAAATAGAGAATGTCCTGAATAGAAAGCAGTGCATTTTATTATGAGCAGATTTAAATGTACATAAATGTCATTTTTTGTTAATATGTGTTTCATTGACTGATTGATGCTGGAAATAAATGTGATATTTTCAGTGTTACATTTGAGTGCTCTAATCTCCACTAAATCATTTTCCCCAGGTGTCACCTCCAAGACAATGATTAATGACATACTAATAAAGTTCACTTTGGCAGTCTAAAACTAAAATGTCATTTCTATTGGGTATGAATAATTTTCAGCTAAATAGAGCCTTGAATCAGCACCATGATGTTCTTTGTTCAAGGACTTTATTTTTTAAATATTTTAATATAGCTGAAAGTGGAAAAAAAGTGGATATGAGTTATCTACATGATGAAGTGATGTTTTTGTTGGCTGATGCTTCTTTTAGTCTTGGCACTGTGCTGTTTGAAATAAATGAACCATTATCAATCACTAGGTATAATCAGGTTTACAAATCACTCTACAGTGCCATTAGCCAATCACAAATGAGAACTCTAATCCCTGTCCTCATACTAATATATATTCTCTTGTCTAGATTGTGTGTCTTGCATGAAAATGGAAACCAGACCTCACACTAATATTATTCCCTAACTGTAAAGCATTAACAGCTCCACAAAATGAGCAATGGTAGTCTGTAGCCCAAAAAACCTAAAATATTAGACACAAAGCAAAGATGTCAGGAGGACATACTTAGAAGTTTAGACAAGAAATGCAAGGGACAGTTTTAAAACTAACATTATTATTCTTTTGTATATTTCAACTGAAGTGACTTTTAGAAAGGACTTAACAGTGAAAGTGCCACCTAACAAACAGATATTGTGTGTTTAATCACAAAAAGTAAAGAAGAAAGTGGAAAAATGAAAGGAGGACTACCTATATTGAGAAAATGTGAAAAAATGAAGACAGACGGAAATTATAGGAAACAGGTAAGTTACAAGATGCAAGATCTGTGAATTTGTACAGAATACTAAAAATGAAACCAAATCACAGGTAAGGGGAAGGGAGAGTCAGAGAAATTTAAAGAAGCTTTTGATCAGGTTTATGAACACTGTAAACATTAAGAGAATATGAGGTTTTCAAAATCACCCATATGTAACAAAGGAAAAATCACATTCATTTTTATTTGGATTTGTTCTTGAATTTTGTATTTCCAAACCATGGTATATATCATACTACTGAACCTACATCAGGGTATTATTGAAAAATACATATTGGACATAATGGCACAGAGGCAGAACTCCTTCTTCAAATACTGATGTAACTGTCATCAGCCTGTATATTGTTACTGCTACATTGTTCTATTACTGAACTTTCTGGATTTTGTGATTCCTTTAATTAACTTAACTTTCACTTGCTTAGTGAGCTTTCACAGAATCAAAGAATGGTTGATGGCGGAAGGGGACTCTCAGATCATCTGGTCCAACCTTACTGTTCAAGCAGGACCACCTGGAGCCAGTTACCCAGGATCACGTGTGAGACAATGGATAGGATTAAAAATTAAAGAAGACCAAGAATTACAGGGTAAAATGCAGCTGCTTCTCCCTGGATGGAACACAGTCAACATATCCCACAAGGGTTTCTGATACAAAGATAAGCACCTGCTATGGGGGATGGAACACAGGGTGGAGTGGAGACATCGCAGCCTCCCTCCATAGAATTGCCTGCAGGGAAGGAAACATGGTGGTACTTTTGTAAGATCCCAGTCCCAAAGCCACAAGCTTAACTGGGAGTATTACTTTAAAAATATACAGGACTCCAAAAGTTTCACCTAATGAACTTTTGCAGAGCCTTTGGTTCTTAATACCTTGGCATAGCCTAAAGAGAAGAAGCTACATACTTTTCTCAGGAGTCACTTCTAATTTTAGGAGGAAGTAAGGATTTTGGCAAAAGTTTAAAGGGGGTAACATGCAACCAAGTAAAGCATTCCACGGAGAACTGTCCTGGAACACACCAACCCACAAAATTTAGAATACAACTCACTGATTTTAAGTTGCTCAAAAGAGATTCAGAGTAAAGAAAGAAAGAGATTAAGAAAAGAAAAAAGGTGTAAAATTAGAGAAGAAGAAGAAAGAGATTAAGAGAAGATATTAAGAGAAAAACAGCTACCAGCAAAGAATCCTGTGGAAGTTTGGCTCCACATGGCAATGGCAGGACCCAAGAGAGAAAGGCAGGATGGAGCCCCTGTGCTCCTGTATTTGTGTGCTTTGGCTACTGTGGCCATCTCACCCCCAGGTGGGACCTCCAGATCACTGAACACTCAGTGCCCCCCAGGCCAGAGTGAGGGGTGGTGTAGCCAATCAGAGGGTGATTTAGGGTTTCCAGGGGGCTTGGTGTGGGTGGACACCAGGCTGCCCTTTTGACTGAAAACTGCTGCATGTGGGCTCCATGCAGCAGCCAACCTTGCTGTGTGAATTCTGTGTGATTCCTGCCCCACACACACAGGATGGTTCCAGCTTAATAATAAACTAATACTTTTACTGATTCAGTGTCCCAGATACTGTGTAGCTCAAAGATTGTACAGTACCTGTCAACCAAGGAGATGGATGCCAAGATACGACTTCTCATTAAGTATATGAAGCGAAACGTGATAATTTTTCATCAATCAGAGGTAAAAGTAATTATGACTAATGTCACTCAAGCTCCACCTAAACCTAAAGAAATAGTATAAAAGTAAGTTGAGAATAGGGGAAAATTGAGGAAGACTCCACCAAAACTGCTGGGATCAGTCAACAGGCTGATCATGTCCCTGCCATAGGGACACCTATTGGGTAAGAAACATATTCTATGTGCACTAACTGCTGTTACTGTTATTAGAGCTTGTGCTTGCTTTATAGTATTAGTAGATTGCTTTAAACAAATTTTTACAGTCAGACACTATCAGTGATGACCCACAAACCTTATTAACCTGTCACAATTTGTATCAATAAGAGTGTTATTCTGTAAACTGTTCAAGTGAGTCTTTTACAGGTGCTATCAGTTGCTGGTAGTGGATAATACATTGGGAAGACCTGCTTGAGGGTTCTCCACACTTAGCCCCCCTGAAAAGGGTAATCGAATCACAGTCCAATCTTGTGAATCTGTTTGAGGAAGGATCCCTCTTATGGAACGCTGACAGACTGGTCAGACATAAAGGGTTTCGGCTTCCCTGGGGCACTGAAAGACAAATAAATTACTGAGGGTCGAGAAAATCTCCTCTCTCTAAGGAATGGGCAAATGCCTACCTCTTTCACATGACACCAGATGGCTTTTGAATATGTCCAAGGATGAAGACTCCACAGTCTCCCTGGGCAACCTGTGCCAGTGTTCAATCTCACAGTGAAAAAGTGTTACCAGATGTTCAGAGGGAATCTCTCAAGTTTCCATGTGTGTCCTGTTGCTGGGCATCTCTGAAAAGAATCTGGTTCTACACTCTTTTTCTACTCCCTTCAGATATTTTTAAGGACAGATGAAGATCCCTTCTGAGACTTTACATCTCCAGGATAAACAGTCCCAGCTCTCTGAGGCTTTCATTAATGGGAGAGATGCTCCAATCACTTAAAGATTTTGGTGGCTCTTTGCTGGACTCTCTTCACTATGTCCATGTCTCTCTTGTACTGAGGAGCCCGGGAGTGGAGCCAGCACTCCAGATGTGGCTTCACCAGTGTTGAAGAGAGGGGTAGGATTATCTCCTTCCACCTGCTGGAAATACTTTGTCTAATACAGCCCTGGACATTTCTCACTTTCTTTGCCACAAGGGCTCATTGCTGGTTTATGATCAACTGTGTGTCCCCAAGAATTCCCAGGTCTTTTTCTGAAAAACTGCTTTCCAGCTATGTACTGGTGCAGGGGGCTGTTCCTCCTCAGTTCTCCTTGTTTTGTTTTACTGAGCATGACATCACATAATGTCATATGGTGTGTAATATTCCTTTGTTTAGTTAATGTCAGCTGCTTGGGTCTCTTCCCAACTTCTGGCCTACCTGCCTGAAGGGGGAAAGTGAAGTAGGAGAAAAAGGTTAAAAAAAAAAAGAAGGAAAAAAAGGAAAAATAAAAAACCTTGATGATGTGCAAGCACTGCTCAGCAATAGCCGAAGGACTGATGTGTTTTCAGTGCTATTTTAATCACAAATCTAAGCTCTATGTAGGTTGCTGAGAGGAATATAATCTCCATCCTAGCCAGAAACTGTACGTACATTTAGACCTCTTGAGACCAAAATAGACCAGTGACAGCCTCATTTCTCTTACACAAAGGAACAAAACATTTTCTCTAAAAAACTGCTTAAAATTTTACCCTTTTGGAAGAAAATTAATTTTGCCAATTCATTTGCTTTGAAATTCAATCACATCTCTAAGATACTGAATTTGATTTTGACAATTTTTTCACACTTAAATCTCCAATCATTGGCACTATAAAGCCTTCAAGATCAAAAAGGAAGCTATAGCGAAAAAGCTTCCTGTGTAAGTGCATACTCCAGGGACTGAGATGAACTCCTTAACCTAACAGGAGAATTAGAGCAAGAAAAAAATTATATAATCAACCTTGCATAGTCTTAAGATGGAAACCAGAACAAGCTTTCTAGCCACTGTAAGATTTTCAAATTAGCATAAAAACCCCATGAAAGAAAGATTGAGACAAAATACAACTGGTTTTAAAATGGAGTTGATCCATTTTAAGGTTTTTTTCTTTCTGTATTTTTGATTTCTTTATAGTTTTGATTTTCTGTTACAGTAGAGAACTAAGAGTTCATGATCCAGTGTTCCCTTTGAGGACTCAGCAACACAAGCTTCTAAACACAAGGGATATATTTCTCAAATAATTGTTTATGTCATCCTCCTTTGGGAACTCTATTTCCACATTCTTAAAATCAGGTCATAAGACTTGTACACAACATTTTATTTGTACAATGCTGAATACTTAAACAAGATTACTCCATGGACTACTTTCAGTAGTGATATTAAGCATACAAGTAGGTCATGTAGGATCAAGACTCAAACGTTGACATCCATAAGAGAATCATTTTTGAATGCTAAACATGTTCAAGAAAGTTATAAAGTGAAGAAGAAGGTCAAATCATCATCTAAATAATTCATAACTGTCTGATTCTATTAAAGCAGACTAGTTTTGAAGATGGAGTACTTGACAAAATCTGTTTTCAAGCACTAGAAATATTCGTATAAAAATTATAGAATGACTCCAAAATAGACTTTTTCACAATTTTTTCAGTGTTCATCAGTATACTTAGTTTTCAGATGACTTCAAGTGACCTAGTGGACTTTGGCCAGGAGAACTTTCCACTTTCCAAGAGTGCAATAAACTTTATTCCTCTCCTCATTTTCCAGATATCTTGTACTATAGTTTTATAATTGAAAGACATTTCACCCCAATTGGAACTTAGCCCCTACCCAGTTGCTTGCTGTCTTCCCCCAGAAGTTGCCATTAACTTCTACTGTGCACTTTGTCATTATTTGAAATGAGCTAAAATGTCATTTGAACTTTTGAGGCTGTTATATTGCCTATCAGTTCTTCCTTCCCATTTTAATTTTCACTTTTTTTTTTTTTCTATTACATGCATATACCAAACCTCATGATCCTGGCAAAGTAGTGCAATAGTTGTTTGTGTGTAATGTAAAGGGCTTGAGATTCCTTGTTATGACAGCTACATGTAAAAAGGTAACTTATTATTAATCATTAGAA
This sequence comes from Myiozetetes cayanensis, assembly GCF_022539395.1. Taxonomy (NCBI): domain Eukaryota; kingdom Metazoa; phylum Chordata; class Aves; order Passeriformes; family Tyrannidae; genus Myiozetetes; species Myiozetetes cayanensis. The sequence goes on from NW_026086604.1 coordinate 26,643,796, forward strand.
GGGAAGTTTTGAACCTGGCTTGGAAATCAAGCCATATAATAAATAAATGCATGAGTGAACCACAAGCCACTGTACTGGAGTCAGGTAAAGACAGAAGATAATCTACACTGTTTTATTGTAAAGTTATAAAAGTGTGATTTTCCAATGGATTTTTTTTTAGATTTTTTTCCTTCACCTTTCTTTTAGGCATGATTCTATGTATATTTTTGCAATGTTTTTCCATTTAATTAAAATTTTATAGCAAGGAAAAAAGACTGCAGAAATGTTTACACGCTAATGTCTAAAATTTTAAGTTTGCTTTTGAAACATATTGATCAGAACAGAAGAATAAGAATTCTGTTAAGAAAGAAATGATTAATTATTTCAGACTCCATGGAGAAATTCTAATAATGGTCCAGGATTTGCATTGTTGTATAATCATAGGTATTCACTGAATTAATAAAATTTAACTGAAAGCACATAAATGTGGTTTAATATAAGGTAAATCATTTTTTGGTGGTATAAGTAGAACAATTTCTCTACCCTAACACTCAGAAGGCAAGAATTCAGAATTTAACTTGTGGCTTCTAACTACCTGAATGATTTCTGTGAAATGAAATGCCCTGAGTTCCAGAAACAAAACTGTGGTCACACAGTACATGGTTTTAATATTGGGGAGGGTGGTGGAGGTGTCAGAAATTAATATATATAACAGCTTCTGTAAAACCTACATGTCAGGTAACCATCTTAGACCTCTAACTCTGCATAATCACTCTTCTGAGGAAAACTTTCTCATTCAGTCTCATGGAAATTTTTTTGGGTTTAGCTTGTGACCACTTTCTCTCCATCCTGCATCTCCATTTTTCCAGCAACCAAAAACCAGGGAGTTGCAGGCAGCAATATAGCTGCCTTCTAGCCTTTGAGTCTCCTGGTTGAGCAAAGCTGAGTTTTCAGCCTCTACTACTCAGTTGTCTCCAGGCCAGCCTCGTCTTTCTTCTATTAATAAGTCCAGAACTGCACACAGTACTTCAGGCTCTGCATCGTGAGTGTGAAATAGAGGGGAATAATCACTTCCTTGGGCTTGTGAGCTGTCTTCCTCTAATGCCACCCAGGATGCACTTTCTACCATAATTTTTTGCAAACATCTTAAAAATTTTTGACACTACACACACCATGTGGATTGGGAGCCCTTAGATTTTCTGAGCCTCTGGGTATGTTTGATTTTCTAAAAGCATTTATCTCTAGGCATTTCATATATATGAGAAAAATCAAACCTACATGAAAGAAGGTAAAACTTCCATGAACCATCTATAATCACATCAGTCTGATACAATTGCTCTTTATCTGAGTGTTAACTTATGCTTTCAAAATCAAACTTTGAAATAAAGTCAAAATGTATTTTAAAAACATAAAGAAACCAGAATCAACTTAAAATGAGAAATATGTAAAATCTTACCAATATCTTAGAGTAGTAAATTGTTTTGTTTCATGATAGCCTGCAGACATTTGTCATTGTGAAAGTTGAATTGTTCTAGGATGGGTTTGGATTTATTTTCCCCTTCACTTGTCTGTCATATCGCAAGTGTGGAAGGCTCTGCAGCAGTGAGATGTGCTTTTGCTTACAAAGAAAATTCTCTGTCATGTTTGGTGAAATCAGAATCAAATCCTTCCAATATTATTTTCTCCTTTCTCATATCCATCAATTATTTATTTGATACCCTAAATACTCCTGTCATTAATTATATTATAGCATGTTAAACAGTATAATTTTCTTTATTTTGCTGTTTTCTAAGAAATGCACTGTTTGGTCCATTTGGGAGTTTTATGAATATTGGCATTCTGAATATGCAACAGGTAAAATATTTCACTATCATTAAATCTACCAGTATAGCACTGAAAGGAGGTAGTACTTTGCTGTGTTTTATAACTGTGATTGCTCTATGATTATTTGAAGCAGTGAACTAAGATGATAAGCAGCTGCACAAGGAATAGTGGAAAATAAGACGTATCCCTATAAATGGTTAGATATCTATAATACAGACACAACACAAAAATTGTTCCACAAACAGGTAGAAAGTAACCTTTTTTAAATGATGCCTAGCCCTTCCCATACCAATTCACTGGCTGTAAAAGGATGAGTGTTCATAAATACCTACTGTAGTAAAAAAAAAAATTGTGAGGCTATTTAAGAGAGAACTACTTGGTCTTGTTTTCTTTCTCAGTAAAGTATTTATCAGCAAGGTATATATACATATATCAGCAATTTATCTTTTTATCTTTTCAAATATAAAAACTTCTTCATATGATAGGCAATACTAAAAGTGAAATCATGAACCCTGAGCAGATCAGTAACATCCAGTAATACTGTCCTATGTTCCACCCACTTCTTGTAGCAAAATCACATTTAAAAAACAATTTCTTCTTGTCTTTTCCCTTAGTTTTCAAAGTGATTATCACTTGTTAAAATATGTTTAATGATATAGAAAATAAATCTAAATTTATTTATATATATATATGTTTATGTGGAAGGGTGCTTTTCCATTGAGAAAAAATAGGCAAATAGCTAGTAGATATAACTCATGGAAAACTCATGAAGTGGGACTAGATGAAATAACAGGCCTCTCATGTCAAGCCTTTTTAGGACTAGAAAAAACAGTGGTAATAAAGTGGCTATTATTCTAGAGAATATTTCTTATTTATGTCTGCAAATATTCAGCTCTACTTAAAAATAAAATAAATTAATCCAAAAACAAAATTTCAGAAAGTATTGCAGAACAGTGCCAAGAAACATCATTATCTCAACAAAACATATGCACCCTAAATTCTAATTTATTAATTAAGAAGCTCTGGGGAATTAACGATCAATGACTGTTGGCAAAACTTTTTTAGGGATAAATTTATTGCTGTGAATCAAAGAGCTCAATGAGAACTGCCATTCTAAAGCAGTGTGGAAAATCAATATTAATCCTCTACCACTACCACCCTTCATACATAAACGTCATTATTGTTCACAGAAAACAGAAACCATAGGCAACAGCATGAAGCTTTGTCAGGGGAGGTTTAGGTTGGATATTAGAAAAAGGTTCTTCACCCCAGAGGATGATTGGGCACTGGAACAGGCTCCCTGGTAAGTGGTCACAGCACCCAGCCTGGCAGAGTTCAAGAAGCACTTGGACAATACTCTCAGGCACGAGGTGTGACTCTGGGAGATGGTCCTGTGCAGGGCCAGGAGCTGGACTCGATGATCCTTGTGGGTCCCTTCCAACTCAGCATATTCTATGATTCTATGAAAGGTCCATCATTGAAGCTTGAAAAAAGCTAATAAGTTCTTTACAACAAGGAAGCTTAACAAGTTCTCCTGAATCTACTTTGAGAATGAACATAGCCAGCATTTTTTGTTGCAATCTAAACTATTTTGTTCATGGCTATTCTAGTGTGCTACTGGATTTTCTAATACTCATGGAAGATGCCAGGCAAAAATATGATTTTAAAAAAAAAAACCAAAAGTAACTGCCAGACTGCAGCAACTGAAATAAAAACAGGCTTCTGTCAAAAGAGGGAAATTTTAATTTCCTATAATTCATGCATCCTTTGGACAATATATAGGAAGTTATTTTCATACTTGTTTTAGTCCTTACAGTACAAAACCTTGAAATAGGTTTCTTTACTTAAAGAGAAATGAAGAGTCACAATTTTTAATCTGAGACAGTTTTTGAGTGTCAGGACCTCTCGATATTTATCTAAATTTTCTATCACAATCTGTGCAAAAATAGATCCTAATGAGAAACCAGACTAAAGAGGATACTGACATTTATTATGTCTATTTTAAAAATAGAATTGAAATTCAACATGGGATTGTATCTGGACAAAATGTTGACTTGTTTCAGAATAAAATTAACAATAAAAATACACCACATAAAATAATTCTTGATTAAATGACATTATTAAATTTCTGTTATATTTCAGTGAAGCCCAGTGCAGGCTACAGTTACACTTGATGTATAACAATAAATATTGAAGATTTAAATATTTTTTCTACATCACAGTATTAGAAATAGTCCTGGAAATAAATAATGTGGTTTCACCTTTATCAACAAGTAAACAATTTCATACTGATGAAGCTGATGAAGAGAAATTGCTTATGCAAACCAAATGTCAGTTTAAATTTTAGCATGTTAGACATCAGATTCAGATCTCAGAAGAAACTTTACGAAAACAATTTGTTTATTTTGCAGGTTTGAAATAGGCTTGATTTTTTGAGGATTGGTGGCATTTTTCCCTCCACATAAAGGTCTGTAAGTATAACTTATCTGCTAAAAAGTAGGTCTACAGATTTAGGAGAACAAAAACAAACAAACACAAAGAAAGAAGAATAAATTACCATTTCTCGGGGCGGGGTTGGGGGTTGCTTCATCAAATCTGGTATTTCTGTTTTACATATTTAATCAGTATTTCTTTCCCTCAGATCTTGTAATTTAAGAGTTTCTATGTGGAAAGATTCTGACACTGCCTATTACTATGTCTAATCATTGTAATTAAGGTTTTGAAGTGTAGCTTTTTATTATGAAGTCCCTAATATAATTCCATTATTAGACAGAAGTACTCTGAAGTTCATAAAATATTCTAATAAGTGATCCATGCAGATCAGTCCTCACTAAGTCTTTCAAGACAATGGAGAAAGCCCCTACAAATTAAAAAAAAAATTAATTGGATTAATTAGATTGCATTAAACATTTATTGTGATTCTTCTTCCCATGGAAAATATTCTTTATTCAACTCAACTTACTACATTTCCAGGTGAATTAGAAGCCCTTTAATTTACTTCAGTTATGATTTTGAATTTCTTTGAGTTTTTGAACAGGGAGCTAATAGTCTTTAACTAGTCCTCCATAAACCAGTCATTAATTTATTAAAATTAATTTCCCTAAACATCTCCCTGGATACAAACACTGAAGGTAAGTATCTTAACAACTGGAGGTTGAATTCAAGATGACAAAGGAAGGTAAATGGGTTAATAGAATTGTGAAACTTCAGGTTCTTTTTCCTATTTTGTGGAGTGCTTTCCTGCTTCTGTGCTTTTATATAGGACTAATGAAGAACAGAATTATATTTTCTTCTAAAAAGAACCTATATAGGTTGATTTATTTCTCAATTATGCCTCAGCCTCTCACTTAATATTTCTTGGATATTTACATAAGAAGGCAAAGCCCTTTTTTCTCATCTGCATTTTGAATATTTTGAGCTCATGTCAGTCATAGATGAAAATTGTCCCATCAATCCTGAACATTAACAATTCTCTGTTACTATTTTTATTAATTTTTAATTTTTATAAATAAGTATTACCCGTATTTAATAGTATTTAATAAATTCTATATTTATATGATGAATTCCATGTGGATGTTAAAAAAAAAAAAAAAAAAAAACTATTAGTGTTCCCAGAAGGAGGATATTTACACCCCTGTGGGAATGCAGACAAAAGAAACTACTGCATGCAGTTCGAAGTAGGAAAGACTACTATATCTGGTGTGGACATCTAATACTTTCTATGTATGCTGTAGAAGATCATGCCTTTTTTTGTAATCATTGAACGAGTGTATGGCTTCTTCTCTCGTGACACACTCCAGTCCCATGTTTAAAATGAATGATTATGTGTCAAATTTTGAGATGAAGGAAGTTTATGAACCATGTAGTTCTTATTTAGTTTTCCTTACATTATTTAATTACTTATTAGTTAATGGTGGCAGACTACCGATTAAATTATTCTTGCTACATGCAAAAAAAAAAGAAAAGATAAAAAGACAAAATTTGTCAATTTCTGAGCTCAAATAATTATGATTTTTTACACGTTACAATAACATGAAGCCCAACTTTGACATGGAATATGTGATAAAATTCTGCAAACTTGCTCTGAGGATGACAGTTTCAAATGAGAACTAATAATTGACTCTACTTTGACTCACGTCACTAGAAGTTAACATAAAAACATGGTAATAAAAATGTCATTTTCTTTACATTTCATATTAGATTTGTTATTCACAAAAGCAATGAATACATTAAAAAATGATTGGTGACCTACAGTTACCCAGCCATTTCTTTTTGCTCTTTAATTCATCATGACTTCCTGTACATTGCACTACACCTCTTTTACAGCTTATTAATTGAATCAACATTCCACTTTATTACCTGAGATAATAAATTAATTTCACAAAGTTCGCCAATTTTCACCAGTGCATTTTCAAATTTACAATTTATGACCAATTTTGGAACATTGCAGTCATTGAGTCACATGTGCCGAAAATTTTTTTGAATTTCTATCAGGATTTTGACAAGGTAATGGCAGTGAAATAAGTCTGGACAGATTTCTGTAATGAATCACTTTTTACTGATCGTGGACCATCTGTTACTTTGGTTGTTAGATTTATCCTCCTTTTTTTAGCTTACTGATCATAGGTGTTACTACCAGTCCCCTTAAAACATATGGTAAACCTGACAGGAACAATTTTTCAGCTACTAATCTTACTTTTATTTCTGTGCTCAGTTATTAACACATAAACCTCTATTTCTTCTCTCAAAGTTAAGGTACTACTGGCTTCAGTATCCACTATTTCAGATGATAGAAACTTCATTTTTTAACCATTCTCACACTTATGATGGACCGAGAAATTGATATATTCTTTGCTAAAATTATCTCAGCTAATAAAGCAAAATGTAAGACTTGCATTGTTCTAAGCCTTGCATTTTAATCTATCTTCTACTTCACCTACTTTTACATGGAATTGTCTTTTTGGGGGATGGAACTTATCTCCTTGAGTTTCAGTTATATATAAATATATATATATAAATATCACAAAAGACAAACTGCAGTATATACCTATATCTATCTATAGATATATATAACTTAATACATATCAATAAGTAACAGACATAGACCACTTAATTTCTCTAGATACTGCACTCAATAGATAGAAGAGATGGAAAAAAGGGGCAGAAAAGTAGAATCAGACTCATATTTTATAATTTTAAATTAAACTTCCTATATGCAAAATAAAGGTATGAAATAAAAGTAGTATAAAACAAAAAGTAGTATATTTTTTTAAAAAAAATAATATAAAATAAAGGGAATATAAAACAAAGGTAGTTTTTACACCTGATAGATTTCTCCTTGTGTATTGGAAAATAAACTCAATGTCACTTGGAAAATTATTTTAGCTTTTTCTTTTCACAGAATTGTATACATTTTTGATTCTTTTGATTATAATATATTTAGTGATTCATAAAAAAGATTATGAACACCTACTGTCAGAATTTGCATGTTTGCACCTAATTCTACAAGAAATTCCATGCACCTTCAAGGCTGATGCTATCCTTGCTCTGTGCCTGTGGAGAATCTATCAGTTTCTTGAGGAACAACATGAATTCAGCAACATTGACCTGCTGCAAGTCAGCAGAAAAAAAAAAGTTGGTATGGCTAAACTAAACTGAATACTCAACTACCATAATGAACCTGAAGGTTTCATTCTCAGGTAAAAATAGAAAAGAAAGAAATTAGACCAATAGATACACTACATGCACTACTATTCACAGTGCAGAGAACAATGACAGTAACTAAACAAAGAATAGAAGACTATCAACACTTGACAAAAAACCAGGCTAAAAATTCAGTCTACTTTTATGTCAGTTTTTAAGCAAGAAGAATAATCCTTATAATAGTCAGTTGAAGAGCCATTTCCACTGCCTGTCTCTTTTAAAACTTACAGAATTCCTACAATTTAACATAATATTGAAATGAAAACTAAATTGTATTTCAGTCTCTATCAGTAAGTACTCTCCAAAAATCAGTACCTTCTAGAAAATGTCTACTACTGTGTTTGTTACACATACATTCTCAGTCCTACATTTTTGCAGTCAGTGGCCACTTTTCTCTACAAAATCTATCCTAGTGGTGTCAACAGAGAGCAGAGAATCCAGTTCTATTTTGAGAAAGAAAGAAATTGCAAACATATATTGGAGTATTTGGAGATATATTAAAAAAAAAAAAAAAGATGATGTGTAGAATTATTTTAGATTCCTCTGCTTTCTTAATGCTTTTATCTGAACTGAATTAATCTAGAGGACAAAATAAAATTCTAAACTTTGAAAAACTGCTGAGGGGGAAAGTAATATGAAACACAGAAGTTCTGTTCAATACTTTTTCTATATTTCTATATTTTTTTGAACTGTGAGAAGAAAATAAGTTATTTGATGAAAAAGGACTTTTATTCAGGAAGTCAAAACTGTAAACTATACAAGTCTTCAAAAACAAGGTAACAATGAAAATCTATTTCTAAATATTCTAAACAATTCTAAATTTAATTTTACATGTTTAAAAATACTTGAATTAATAAAAATTTAACTGCCCACTTAAGTTGTGCATCACTTTCAGTTGGAAGAATACCAGCATACACAGAGGAAGCTAATCTGAAAATTTTATAGCAAGACATCTTAAGAACACATTTTTCTTATAAGTGATGTCAGCTCCACTCTACTCTGACTTTACCTACTGACACTCAGGAGTCAACATTTTAATCAGCCATAAATGATCCTTTTTGAAAATCATGTGCATTTTTAAAATGTATAAAGTGGATACCCAAAGAGAAGAGAACTGACTCTGTGATCAGTACAGCAAACTACCTGCTGTAAACTCTTAGCAGTAAAGTAAGTCAAATGACCTCAGCCATCGTTACTAAAACTCAGCATCAGCTAGTATATAGACAACAAAAAAAAAGGCTTTTATTCAATTACTTGAAAAAAATCTTGAAGAAAATATATATACATATTTAATAAACTCTATGAATGGTTATGCATAACTAATGACTTTTCAATGTACTCACCTTTTGTCAGTAACATGGATACAGTGACCACTTCATATTAACTTTTCTAAATTAATTTATACATATCAGTGTTTTCAAGTCCAGCAAAGCAACCTAAAAAATGTTTTTGGGTTTGTGCATAACTTCAAATTAACATAGACACTTTAGGACTTGTTATTTCTAAAAATATATGGATATTGTATAGGTGTAGTTTGAACATATGATTGCAAATACTGACCATCTGTTAGTTTGTTACAGATTTACATTTTCCCTTCAACACTGTTAAACATTAAACGAATGTATTGCTTTATGTTTCAAAATCATAAACAAAAAACCACGTGATTATTTTCTCCTCATCAACACTTTTGAAATAAAACCTGTAAAATATGATCAAAATTATGTTCATAAATCATAGAATGGCTTGGGTTGGAAGGAACCTTAAAGGTTATTTAGTTCTAATCCCCCTGACATGGGCAGGGACACCTTTCACTAGACCAGGTTGTTCAAAGCCCCATCCAACCTGACATTAAAGATGTGTTCCAAGTGCCTCATCACTCTCACAGTAAGGATTTTCTTCCTAATATTTAATCTAAACCTACTGTCCTTCAGTTTAAAACCATTTCCCCTTCTCCTGTCACTATGCACCCTTGTGAAAAGTCCCTCTCCATCTTTCTTGCAGGCTCCCTTCAGGTACTGGAAGGCCACAATTAGGTCACCCTGAAGCTTTCTCTTCTCCAGCACTGTTCTGAGGAACTGACCAGTCTGGCACAGAACTCCACTAAAATGTAAAGATTACCAGCCTTTTCAGAAGCATTTTGGCTATTTGTGGTCTTTTAACATAGGAACTGTCATTATTATATGGGAAAGTTATATTTAGTAAGAAGCCTCTATTGATTATATCCTGTCAAGAAAAAAAGGCTAAGAAAGAGACTTGTGGGTTGTAACCATGAGCTCTTACAGGCTTATCAAACCTGGTCCTGAGGGACTAGAACTTTAAAATTAAAAACATGTGTATCTAAATAGCTTTTATAAATGAGATGGGGTTTATGTGGTGGGTTTTTTTTTATTTTTACTACATAATTTTATTTAATACTAAACCAAAAAACCCTACATATTTCTCCCTTATTTATGAGAAAATGACTTTATTTTGAATCTGTGTTATTCATACTCTTACCCTTCATCTTATATGCTTCATTTATTTTGACAACTTCACAGTTCCTCCTTCCACAGTTTCTTAAACTTGCTTCATGGCCCAGGGTTGTAGACCATCTGAGCTCTATGTCTTTGCAGCATGACTGGAGAAAGCATGAAAATCCCTACTGAATGTTGAGGAGAAATCTCTCTTGGCCTTATAAGAGTTTTTCATGTATTCACCACAACCCAAAACCCTGGCTAATCTTAATAAGCTTTTGTATGCCTGAAAGGTTGTTTTTACCCCACCCACTCTATCTGGTAAAGAGACAGCTTTGTAACCATTATATGTATAATTATGGAAATCTGGTTCTAAGGAAGCTTTAACACCTACACATGCAAGAATTAAAATTTTGTTCCTTCCCCACACTTACATAATCTGCCTTTGTAGGCTACCATGGTCACAGAAATGATAGTTAAATTACAATTCAGGATCTGAATGTTATGCTTGAAGAGAATCAAGGATCAGTTTATACTTTATACTTTTTCATGTTTATTATGTTATTTTATTTAAAATAATCTCTTTTTTTTCCAAAGATTTTTATTTTTATTTAATAAATTTAATATTTAAATTTCCTGTCAGGAGGAAAGTTAAGATGTTTTGAACCTCTCTACTTACTCCATGAGCAGTAAATTTGTTTGGATGTAAGAAAGAGGCAGGGCATAAGAACACTGCATATGGTAACCAAGATCTAATTTAATTTGAAAACTTTTCTCTTTTTTTAATAGGTATATCACCTTTCTGCAGATGGTTCTTGTGTGAAATGTGAAAAGACAAATACAGCCATGGTTAAAAGGTTAGAAACCACTTACATGATAAAACATGGTCTCTACAATGTTTCAATGTATTAGGTATCTTTAGGTATATTTAAAATGGAACTATTTGGTTTGAAAAGAGCACAATACCCCAGCAAGATCACAAAGTTTTCCTATCAATCATCAAAAAGTCATATAGTTCATTCCAGTTCTACTCTGTTTATCTAATTTCTTTTCTGATTTCAAACTGATTCAAAATCATTCAAGGGAGTGGATCCAAAGTATATAAATCTTTCATCAACTTTCAACTTCGTTGAAACTACAGAAATGAATGATTAATAAGATGGATAATATGACTGCTATTTTTCAGTCTTCATTTTGAATACTCTGACTACATTATCAATATAGTTTATTCAATCAAAGAGTAATTTCAAATATTTAAAATTTGTTAAACTCTATTTTAAAAGGAATCAGAGCATTTACAATCTCATCCTAGAGATCTCATTTGCATGCCTTTGGGTGAGGTGGAATAAGTGAAGTCTAGGATATAGACAATAGGTATGAATAAACAGTTATATAAACAGATGACAAAATAACGTTGGGACTTCTGAGCTGAAACCCTATAATATCTTGCACAATATTTTTCAGTTTTGTTTAAAAAATTGAATGTTCAACAGTTCCTAGCAACCTTGTCAGTTGTGAAACGCAACATAATTTAACTGCACTTACAGTCAAAAGTATTTGACCAGAGGGTCTGTGTCTCTCTCTCTCATTTTCTTACAGGATTTCACTGGCATATATACTCCATCTGACTAATGAATTATGTTTATTGGAATTCGCATCTAGTACTGTAAGCAAAAGAGAAGTCCTAGACTTATTTATTTATTTATACGTGCGTTGTGATGGTTTTTTTAATATATTTTTGTGTATATATATTATACAAATATGCTCAGTTTATAAAAGGTGATATTTCACAGAAGCTAATAAAAAATATTTTCCTTCTCCGTTAACCAAGTACAATTTTATCAGCAAATTTCCACATATTTCCATTGACTTCAGTAGCATTATAAAAAAATCTATCACAATTAAAATACAATTAGGAAAAAGGAATTTTTTTTGTGTTATTTCAAGGTGTTATTAATTTTACTGTTATCAGCTCCAGGATTTGCTAAGTGCTGCTCAATTTTGTGGGCACTTTTAAACTGATTTCTTTGCGAATTAGATCAAACATTTAATCTCTGAAAAAGTACTGTACTATTGCTAGATAATAGTTTTCCTTTTAAGCATCTTTTACATAATAAATGAGACAAATTTTATCAAAGTTATGTCTTTTGGCAACTTATACAACAGTTTCTATCAGTTTCACCTTTAACTTTAGGCTGAAATCTATGCCTCAAGCCTAGCTAAAAACTTGGTAAAAATGGGAACCCAATAAAGCAAAGAAAAAAGAAGTTGGATATACCCTTGGGTGATAAATAACACAAAAACACTTCTACAGATTTTTCTGAGTCCTTAGAATATTAGTTTTTGTTCTTCTGCTTCTAAAAGGAGGTGAGAACTGAATACATCTTCTGATCTTTAATGCTACATGCTCTTACCACCACAGAGTAAAATCCTGGTCTACATAAAGACTGTGGGCTCAATTCACTTGAGTAAGCAAAGGTGCCCAGTGCCTTTTGAGACTCCAGAAGGTATATAGTCCAGGCTCTGGCTCCTGCTCAGAAGATTTCTTGGAGGCATGTGTGTTATGTGTTTCTCCTCTATGATCAACTCAGAAACTCTAAAATTGCTCATATAGCAGTCCCTGGTTGTGTTTAGGTAAGTGAATTGCTCTCTGTGAGTCATTAATATTTCTGTTTTCAGTTTCAGAAAAAGAAAAAATTTGGGTTTGAAGCACCATGGAGAAAATATTTCATCGGGTTTATAACTTGGATCAGTGGTATTCACAGATAGATGCATTTTTAGTGCATCTAACACATTTGGATAGTTTTGTAGAGATATCGGATTCATTGCAGTAAATTAATCTCTACTCCTGTTGGGTCTCAGATAATTCCTCAGGGTTAGGTCAGCCAAACAGCGTTTTGAAACCTTATGGTGTGGAACTCTTATATGGCTCAACTTTAAAATTGCCTAGACCAGCAGATAGGTTTTTCTTCGGTATAACCAGCACTTTAAAATTAATTTCAATCAGAAAATTCAAAATAGAATCTACTGTGAATTCATACAGCATTCATACTGAAGTAAAACAATACAATCTTCCCACATTCTTTCTATGCAGAAACTCATTTAAGAACATACTTTGTATAATACGGAAGTCTAGTGTGACACAGAGCTTTGGAAATCTGTATTAGTTTTCCTTCCAAGGAAGTTAAAGGATCATATTTTTAGATATCCCACTTATAGTAATAGTAGAAGCCATTAAACATATGTGTTTGCTGAATAAAGAAACAAATTAGACATATTTTCTTTCAGGGAACAGATCTGTAGCAGTTCATGACAGAAAGAGAAAATAAGAATTGAAAATCACTGAAGTTACTGAAAGGTTATTAAATGACAATTAGAGGCTCAGTGCTGATGATTTAATACTTTTTACATCAAAGGATATTTTTGGAACATATTTGAGTTAATCATCATGATCAGCTATTGTGATATGCTGAATGGAATAGCTTTAGCAAGAAATGAGTCATGTGAAGAGAAATGCTGTCAGAGAGATGTCAGCTGTATTCGTGTGTGACCAATCTGAGTACTGTAGAGGCCTATGGAAAGGGGCAAAGAGAATGTAGAGCAATAAACAAGTATTAATTCATGTTATTCAGAACTGCAAATTGGTATAAAATTTTACAAAAACATATATTAAAAAGTACGCTAAACAATTTTCATAATGTTGCACTATTCTGTTTATTTGCTGTTCTCTCCTGATAGGTTTACAGTCAAGTATTCAGGTTTTTTTACTTTTTTTCTAGGTGCTCTTCAGTTCCTGTAGCCTCTTATTCTTGCAAAACCTTCTGAAAGATATATTCTAATTTAATGGGTTTTTTTCCAAATGGCTTCTCTTTTGTTCTTCAGGATGGAAAAAACATAAAGGACCACCTTTAATTTATTAAGAACTATCTTAAGAGATACTATTTCCGTAAATATACTGTCAGTCATCTCCTTCATGTAACTAACTGGTAAGCAATCTTTTGTCTACTAGAAAAATGAAATGTCCCTCTGTGATGAATGCTCAGCACTACCTAGTAACAAGTATATCTTTCATTCTTATCTGACACTGTGACTACAATAGATTTTACATTTAAAACGTGATACAAATATCCAAGTAGTTTACTTTTCTGTGGTGTATAATACATAAAAAATAACTGACTCTTAACTAAGAGTAGGTTCAGCAGCAATTCATTGCTTTGGAGTAGAAACTTTTAAGACTTTTCTTCAAGATCTTTTAAATGGAACAGAACTGTTGTGATTTCAGAATGGATACTAAACATTTGTGTATGTTTAGTAAATATTTCATCACTGTCATTATTCATTTAATAAAGTGTTCTCAGATTTAAAAACAGACAAAAAATAATTCTTGAAGGACAAAACTAATATTTTTCTCATACTTTAAAGGAAAAAAGTTGCATTAAACTCTATTCTTCCATGCAAAATATTCTTTCTCAGTCACTGTATGAGTTGCAGTTACTAAAATCTTCCTAATGTTGAATTAATTTTTTAATCCTTTTTCTCTTTATGTATGTTTGCTTTGGATGTTTTTTAAATGTCACTAGAATTAATGAGTGGGGTTGTTGTATATGAATAGAAATTTTACTGTGCAAAATCCCCACTTTAGGTAAATTTCTAATCTACATATTATAGAAAAAAGATACTTTACACTAGAAGGGGAACCTGCTCATCATACACTTTATTATTAAACTCTTATACTCTTCTTTAGACTGAAACATTAGATATCACTTAGCCATGTATGAAACAGGGCTACCTGGTGCATAAACTTGACTAAATGTGCAAGTGACTGCCTGAGTGGACCTAAACTGTTTATTACAGACAAAGTAATTTCTAATTCTTTTATTTTATGCTGTCTGGTAAAGAGCTCTGTGGTAAAGGAGGTGAGTGTCCTGGTAGGCAGCATGCTGAACGTGAGGCAGCAGCATGCCCTGGCAGCAGTAAAGGCCAAGAGTATTCTAGGTTGTATGGACACAGCTGAGTAAAGTAATTATCTCCATTTACTCTGCATTCATTAGGGGCATAGCTAAAATATTTCATCCAGTTTTAGGCCCCCAAGACAGAAGAGGTACTGATAAACAGAAATGAGTTCAGCAGAGGACTCCCAGGACTCCCAGCTCAGAGGGCTGGAGCACTTGCCCTGTGAGGTGCTGGGCCTATTCAACCTGAAAAGGAGATCTTGGGTGGGGTGCAGGGAAGGGGTTGTGAGTCACAGCAGCCCCCAACACCTGCAGGAAAGTGACTGAGGAGCTGGAGCCAGGCTCTTCACTGCATTGCATAGCAAAACTGAAAGAAGAGGGGTTTAGAAGAGAAAGAAGGAAATCCTTTACCCTAGGAAGAGAGACCACAGATTCCTGGGAAGGCTGGCTCCATCCTTGGAGTTTCCAAGCCCTGGTAGGGTATAGCTCTGAACAGCCCGGTCTGAGTACCCTAAGGGGGTGCTGAACTGGAAATCTTCTTTCCTACCTGCATCATTCTGAGATCCTATCACAACAGTGCTAACAACTAAGCAGACCAATGAAAAAAACTATGATTCTTTAAAGAGAAGCAGTATTTCAAGAAGGTGCTCTATCGAAATACAAATATTATTGCATTATGATTTTATATATCAGTTAGATCTGACAGACAACCACAGGTTCAGGGATCAGTGCTGGGCCCAGTCCTGTTTAATATCTTTATCGATGACCTAGATGAGGGGATTGAGTCCATCATCAGCAAATTTGCTGATGACACCAAGTTGGGAGGGGAGGTCAACCTGCCAGAAGGCAGGAGGGCTCTGCAGAGGGACCTGGATAGACTGGAGAGATGGGCTGACTCCAATGGGATGAAGTTCAACAAGGCCAAGTGCCGGGTCATGCACTTTGGCCACAACAACCCCCTGCAGCGCTACAGGCTGGGCACAGAGTGGTTGGAGAGCAGCCAGGTGGAAAGGACCTGGGAGTCTGATTGACAGGAGGCTGAACATGGATTTCTCAGCAGTGTGCTCCAGGTGGCCAAGAAGGCCAATGGCATCCTGGCCTGCATCAAGAACAGTGTGGCTGTAGCAGGAGCAGGGAAGTGATCCTTCCCTGTACTCTGCGTTGGTGAGGCCACGCCTTGAGTATTGTGTGTTCAGCTCTGGGCCCTCAGTTCAGAAGGATATTGAGGTGCTGGAGCCGGTCCAGAGAAGAGCAACTAGGCTGGTGAAGGGACTTGAGCACAAGTCCTATGAGGAGAGGCTGAGGAGCTGGGATTGTTTAGTCTAGATAAGAGAAGGCTGGAGAGGTGACCTCATCACTCTCTTCAACTACCTGAAGGGAAGTTATAGCCAGGTGGGGGTTGGTCTCTTCTCCCAGGCAACCAACAACAGGACAAGGGGACATGGGCTCAAGCTCAGCTAGGGAAGTTTAGGTTAGATGTTAAAGAAATTCTTTACAGAGAGGGTGATTGTATTGGTCGCCTGCCCAGAGGTGGTGGATTCACCATCCCCAAAGTTTTTAAAGAGATTGACATGGCCCTTAGCGCGATATAGTAATTAGAGTTGATCAGGGTTGGACTTGGATGATCTTGGAGGTCTTTTCCAACCCAATCTATTCTATGATTCTATGATTCTAGGTAATATGCACAAAGTAAATTCATGTTCTATACTTGAAAAGTTCCCAGGCCTTAGATTTGTACTAAGAATCAAATCACTTCTCTATTGTTTTTCAGATAAATCGTTGAAAAATTACTTTACGTTGGCAAAATTATAAATAAACAACTCATGGTCATGTAATGATAACTGACAAAACTTAGGAATACACAGAACTGTGTACTTTTCCTGTAAGGAAATATTAATATCAACTTTGATCTTGTATGTTCTGTTAAATTTAAGACAGTTGTTTTTCTTGATTCCTGACATTCCAATTCTTAACCTATTACCACCACTGGAAGGATGTCTTTGTCTATTGCAGATGTAGGTTCAATCCTAAATGGAGTAAATAAGTTATATACTGGAATATACCTTTTTAAGTCTCTCTCATTCAGGTTACTCTGGCAATATATTGCACGACAATACTGAATTTAACAAAAGCAATGTATTTTCATGGAAAAATTTATGGCTTATATGTTAAAAATAACATGACAATTTATTGAAAACTCTTGAAGTTCTGAAGATGTTACTATTTTATGTTAGTGGTCAGGAAATATTTGTTGGATTAAACTTCATTATTCCCAGTTATGCTATTCTGTTATGTGTATATCTCTAAACCAAAATCAAAATCTGATAAAATTTTGTCATAAAAATATAATAAAACTTCACAATGTAGTTTTCAAAGTTAAATATTCTATATTCCAATTCCATTTTAAAACATACTTGAAACAGCATATATTCACTGGCTGCATTTCTCAGTTAAGCTATAGTTTTGCAGCTGACCTCAGTGTGATCAACAAAAATATGATCACATTATAGACCTCAAGCAAAGTCAAGTTCTACACTTAAGAAATTCCAAAGATTACACTAGTACTTGATAAAACAAACAACCCTCAAACAAATACAGAAAATGTTCTTAAAATATACAGTTTTGCTTTGTTTGTGTTTTTTCATATAATTTCTGTTTCTTCAAATTTCCAGTGAGATTTTGAATCTTCTGTAGAATTGAAAGTACATAGCAAAGCATTTCAACAGTATGTTAATCGGTTGACCCTCAAGTTTATTTTGCATAATAAGTAAATCACTCTCTCTAATCAAAAGTACTTCCTTGCTGAGCAACCTTATTGATGAATTTCAGTTCCCTACTGACAATTCTTTATAATAACAAGGGATTATTAAATTTTGATTAGCATCAGATTATACCCATTTTATCCACCAATTGACATTTCTGTTAATTGAGGATAAATGTACTAGTTTGATTCCTCCCCAAAACACAGAACACATTGAAAGTCTCAGCACAAGCTGAAAACTTAATTAATATTCATTGTGTTTCCTGGAAACTACTGGTTGCCTAAACCAGAGTCTTGCAGATAAAGTTGCAATTGCAGACTCTATGATATCACTATTTGGCACATTGTGTATGAATTATTAAATGGAAGTGATATATCTAAAGTTATTAGCAAAGTGTTAATGTAATGCCTTTAGTCATTACAGAATTTTTTTGTGATAAACTATGCTCCTGTGCAGTTATTAAAGAACACCAGCCTAATGCTGATTTCCTGGTCAAGAAAATTTCACACACACTTGAAGAGTGGAAACAGAGTAAGGAATACAGAACTGGTCCTCTTTTCTGGTAATAATGAGTGGGATTGGCAAAAACACAGACATCTTTCTTTTTTGAGTGCTTTCATCAAACCTCAGCAGAAACCTTAAGGCAAGAGTTGTTGGAAATGACAGATATTTTTTGTTTCATTTTGAAGCCACTTCCCTCAATGCCTCAGTGTCATTCTCTAAAATGGCTATATTTTGATGAGAAATATTGTTATTCAAAACGGTTTAAATTACCTAAAATGCAGAGTCTTTCTTTAAAAAGTCTTGTATACCTGACAGTTTAATAATCAGCTCCTTAGCTATTTCTCAGCTTAGATGAGGAATCCAGGAAATGTAGCTTTTAGATAAATGGCTACAAAAATGAAGCTGAAAGGAAACTTCTTTCTTTTTAATGATAAACAAATGTATAATCTCTGATATCCTTTTTTCTGTTAAGAATAGGACAAATCACATCAAATTCGCAACACTTACATTCTCATCTAACTGCAACTGTCTTAAAGATAATATTGATTTAGATAAAGGAGAAAGAGGTTGAAGAAAGTCTATTCCAAATTAAATACCAGCTTATTGTGTCACTAATTATGAATACAATTATATTAGTGGATTTATTTGAACAGCTAATCTCCGGAATATGCATTTCTTAAGTAAACATTTTTGTTTGCATTAATAATTGAATTAGAAATGGAGTCCAATTGTAATATAATTAGCAATTCAAATCAGATTCAAATTTGTGAGAAGTATCCGGAATTTCAATTGTATCTAATTCATAAGCATGGTAGGAATTTTAGGATTGTGGAATTTTATAACATTTTTCATATTCTGACACATCCAACCATTCAATTTTTTATGTTAACACCAATCAATCAATAAGATATGAAATGAGTTGGAAATATCTGTTACCATTTTTTGTTCTGATTTGACTGCTATAGTATAAAATGATTGACAAAAAATTAATTAAAATAATTACAATTCATTTTAAAGTCATAATAATTCGTTTTCAATCAGCCTGGTTTATTGTAAATCCTTCATTGCATTTTGTGGTAAATGTTAACATGAAAGTTCTTATTGTGCCACAAATTGAGAAATCCAGTTACACAGTTATCATGATTTTAATTTCCTTAAGACTATTTTGACTTTTGACATTTAATTCAGAGTTATCCCCTGGGAATTTTGTTAAGCATGTCTTGATTAAGAAAACACATGGAAAAATGAATATATATTCAGAATTAGAGTAATTTAATGCTCCAGAGACAGTATTCTCTTCAAACTGTGGCTGAGACTTGTTCCAACACGAGCAGAATGGAATGAAGAATTCCAGCTGTGAAGTTTCCTAATTAAACTACCCCTTTTTTGTTGAAAACAGGTAGAACTTGAACAGATATAAACAAGTGTCACACATGCCCAAGTTGTATATTGTTTGGGTACACACATATAGGACCAAGCATATGGGAGAACAACAGCCCAGTAAAAACACCCTGCATTTATTTGATACAGCTGGCTCTACATAATGTTTCTGTAACATACAAAACTGCAACATCTGGCCTTTTGCTGTCCTTCTTTGAAGTATTATTCGGCTGTAGTAGTGCATCAAATTTATAGCAATGTAGATGTGACCTGCCTATTCTGACATAAGCAACGGGCAAAGTGAACAAAGTTACGAATGCTTTCAGAAGAATTTAACCTCCCCTTTTTCCCCATATTGATGCTCCTTTGGGAACAAAAAAAACAAACAAACAAAAAAACCCAAACAAAACCAAAAACAAAACAAAACAAACAAGTAAAAAAAACAAACCAGAAGTGGAATTACCTTCAACCTGGGCATTTGAGGAAGACAGCTGCTGAAGTTACAAGTGTTTGAATCCCTGTAAAAAAAAGAATGTTACTTTTATCATTAAAAGAGGAAAACAGCAATTTTCTTCAAGTCTTAATGTCTCTTCTGCAGCTTTGTTCTCTCTAAAGAGTTTCACACAAACTGCTTCCACTATTGTCTAAATATCATTAAGGACTCTATCAACAAAATCACTGTTTCTGTTAACTTAAGAAGGTCACAGTGCCCACTAATCTGGTCTCAAAATTACTGAAACCCTTGTGAACAGCAATAGACTGCTTTTCTTCTGTGGTACTCAGCAAAGCTTTTACTGAACATCACTGCTTGTGAAAACATACACTCTAACACCTTTATTACCATGCATTATTTCAAAAAGTAATGACTTTGAGTATAAGTATCAGAACATATTAGAAAAACACACTCTCTAATATTTACAGTTGTGATGAGCTTGGTTGTAATCCTACAGTCACATAAAACACAATTATTTCAGCTATAGATGATCATAGATTATTCCTCTTAGAAGGGTTGTCAAGGTCTTTTTCAAGAATAAAATAAAGAATTAATGAATATTTATTGCATGCAAAGAAAAGACAGAGAAAAATGTAAATTTGTTCTGAAATTGTGTTGAAATGTTTGAGAAGCAACTACTACTTACAAAATATTTCCCTATTTCTGTTTCTGGTAAGACAAACAGAAACACACAACCAAGTTCATATTTGAAATATGATAATAATTCACCAACTATACATTCAGTACATTGTATCTGGAGAGGTAGATGGTGAAATTTCATCAGAAGTCCAGTCCTTGTGCAGACCAAAATCAATCTACAATGGAATTTAAGTTTGCTCTGTTTTAACAGTGGTTAACATTTTAGTATTCTGATTACAGGTTAGAATGTAGAATTCCATATCAGATAGCTGAATTGCAGATGCTTTCATAGAGCTGAGCCTCTTCACGTAGGACTCACAGTAGGGACATGCTAATTCTTCTCTTCAGAAATCCCAGCATTCTCAAGAGGTCAGACACACAAAATTGCAGGGATCCAAGTTCCAAATCTTTTTTGTCTATGTCAGCAATAAATTTTTCTTTCCTCAAACTCCAAATGGTTTGCTTATTTAAAAATATGCAGGAAGTAGAAAAATAAATGTTGCTAATAGTAGTAGTCATAACATCACAATGTTATTACACATGAGACTTCATTCTAAGATGAAAGCAATAACTTCTGGTGTTGTCTATGGGGATATGTAAGTGAAAACACGATTTGGTTATTTGGCAATAGACAGATGAGGAAAATCTCAGCCCTGCAAGGGGCTTACCACCTCTCCTGGTTTCAACTGGGAAAGAGTTAATTTTCCTCTTAGTAGCTAATACTGTGAATTCACAATGAGAATAAAGTTGATAACACACTGATGTTTTGGCTGTTACTAAGTAGTGTTTACTTTAAGACAAGGACTTTTCAGTTACCCACTCTCTGCTAATAAGGAACTGCAGAAAAAGCTGAGGGCATGGGAGCATGGCCAGGACAGGTGACCCAAACTGGCAAAAGGGAGACTCCATACCATAGAACATCACACCCAGTATAACCTGGGAGAGTTACCCAGAAGGGATCTGATCACTGCTCAGTGTCAGGCTGTGTATCAGTCAACAGGTGGTGATCAATTATATTGGGCATCATTTGCTTTTCTTGGGTTCTGTTATTCTCTTTCCCTCTCCTTATAATTATCATAATAATAAGAATCATCATTATGACAATAATAATAATTTGTTTCAATTATTAAATTGTTCTTATCTCAACCCACTAGGTCTACTTTCTCTTTCCAATTCTTGTCCCCACTGAGAGTAAGTGGGGGATGAAGTATTGAACAGCTGCATGGTATTTGCTGGCTGGGATTAAACCAGGACACCATCTAAGCACAGAACTGATCTCTAGGTGATATTTGTGGGGGACTTGCCCTCTCAGATTTAAATATTTGCTTTAGGCTAATTTCAATAGGTTAAATAATTGTGGGGTAGTACTGTAGGTCTAGTTAGAGCCAGTTCACTGTGTTTCCCAGGGCAGATATCAATTTAAAGGCAGCAGGAGAATAAATTGTTCTTGGAGTCACAGACATTACACAGAGATCATGCAAAAGTGAGAGGAGGAGGGCTTGGAGACTACTAGATTTTCCAGGGGTGAATTTAGTGTGGACCTGAGGACAGTGTAAGGAGAGTATGTAAAGTACTGCCTCTATATTGACAGATTTTTCCCTATTGATCAATCTGTTTTGTGTACAAAACTCATTTCCATAGGCACTTCCTGTGCTTTTTTGGGGGGAAAATAAACCCACTTATCAGTCTTCCACTAAAAGTTTCTGCTTTTTTCCTACTCAGTGAGAAGAGGTGTAGCTGGACCTGTTCCTGCTACAGAGGTGAGCAGACCAGTGCTCAATCACCTGGAAGACATCAGAGAGCACCAGCAGTTTCTGCTGCTGGTGTCTGAGTGGATAAAGGAGTGTTGCTAGATGCAGAGCTAGTGGAATTAAGAGCTAAGTGAATCAGAAAAACAGAAAAGTAACTGCTGCTGTATCATACACTATTTTCTTTTCTGGTGTTCTTCATCCCACTTTCACCAAGCAACATTGGAGTTCAGGTTTCAGCTAGCTAGTGCTGCACTCAGATTTAACCAATAGTCTTTGGAAGCTGGTAACCAGACTAGTCAAACACAATTAGCAAAACTGTAAACCAGTTCCCTTTTGTGATAATAAAACAATACATATATATGTAGTAGTACAATACAGGACAGTTCTGATGTTAGTTCTGATGTCTCTGTTAGTTCTGTTCTGATTAGTTCAGTCTGTCTGATTTTAAATCATGGTGCCAGCACAAGTAGCTGTTTCTGGTATATATTCTTGTATATTAAAGCAAGGTTTCCTATGCTGTCAGATGTGAGCAGCTTCATTAGGCTGTCACACGATTCTGTATCAGTAATTGGTCATTCGTGTGAACAACCCTGGGGATGCTGTTATCATTTTTTTCCTATATGCCTGTGGTGAAAAGATCCAGGGTGAAATTAAAAAAAATTGTAAAATTACAAAAACTGTAGTTAGTATACATGCTAGGGGGGATGAAATGGAGGATGGAGCAACGTGGAAAGTTACCAGCTCTGTCTTAACAATATGGAAAATTATATAGAGAAAATACCATTTGCTACTCCCTGGATGGAATGCAGTCAGCATGCCTGACTTCCCACTCACAGTACATGCTAAGGGGGCCTGACTGGAGGTTGGAGTGGAATGGAGACTCTACGGTCAGGCTCAGTCGAAATCCTTTGCAAGAGGGGAAGCTGGTGATACTTAGTAGCTGATGAGCTGCATAGCAGCTGGAAACCAAAGGAGAAAAAAACCTGCTTGTTGTTGTATCAGCAACCCTGGCAAGATCACAGATGCTCACCTCTATTCCCAAATGTTATTTCAGATGTAATACTGACATTATCATCTCCAAGATACAACCTAAACATAAAAATTAGTATAAAAATAAGTTATTGAGTATAAATTAGTGTAAAAGTAAATATAAATTAGTATAAAAGTAAGTTAAAATGTGGAGAAGATAGGAAAGACTCCATTGTAACTTCTGGGATCAGTCAACAAGCAGAATTTGTCTTCTCGCCCACAGGGACACCTACTGGGTAAGAACTGTACTCTATGCACACAGACTGATTATTCCAGGCCAGCTTCTGTTGGGGACTAGAGCTTATTGATATATTGGTATATTACTTTGGACATGTTTTTGCAGACAGATATTATCACTGGCAATGTTCAAACCTTAACCTGTCACAATTTTCTATTGTATTAATGAGTCTTATTCCATAAACTCTTGATTCCTTCAAGGACACTAACAGTTGCCGGCAGCAGGTAACACACTCGACTGTGGAGACCCCGGAGTGGGTCCCTCCTGTGCTGTTGATGTTTGTCCCTAAATCTCTCCTGGGATGCCGACAGACCAATTCAAGGTGTGGAGATGCAGGAAGGGTCTTGTTGTTTGCATGTGACCCTCAAAAAGTTAGTCAAACTGCCCCTCAATCAGTGGATTGTTCAGTGAAGGGTCTCCATAATAGGACTAACAGTCCAGTCAGGCACAAGGGTCTCCGCTAGCCTGGTGCACTGAAAGATTAATCAAACACAAAGGGTTTGAGAAAGTCTTCCCTTTCACATGACAATGCTTCAGCTCTCTTTTAATGGCCAAGTTCAGTGCTACTGGTTTGTGACTTTTCACTTTTGCACATATTCTTACTGTAATGTTGGTAGTTGCCTTTACATATTAATGGTGTTTAGAAGCATATACATTCGTACACACATACAAACGTGTATAAAATGCCTTCTTAGTTGTTTATTTTTGATATTTAATTATAGCAATGTTATTTGTATGAAATAGAATTTAGCTCTTTTCAGTTATAACATTATCAGTACATGCTGCTAAATCCAATGTCCTCCTTCAAAGACAAAAGTAGTGGTCCTCCACCCTTTGTTTTATTCCACACAAAATCACTGACTGCTGGACTGGAGCCTAAAGTCAACCCTGCAATAGTAATACACGTTCCTCCTACTTATTTCTCGATAAATATAATTTCTCATTTGGAACAGAGACTATCATAAAATAACCAGAACTTGGTAAGTTTAGGTTTGTGTTCAAAATGGAAAAAAATACTAACAAATATTTTTATTAAATGGTCATTGCTAATTCTTTCCAATCTCTAACAATTCTTTTTGTCTACAGCCAAAAAAAAACCCAAAAAACCCAAAAAACAAAACAAAACAGAACAAAAGAAACAAACAAACAAAAAAACCCCACAAAAAACCCAAACCAAACCAAAGAAAATAACACCAAAAAACCTTGCTATTGTGTTGCTTATTTTTAATTGAAAATAAGAAAGAAAGAAAACAACCAAAGCTTAAACCAGATCCCATATCTTCTATTAATCCTTGTCTGCATAAGATTTTTTGTAAATATATGTGCACAATGGGTAAATTTTTTGTTTGTTTTCTTTCTTACCCCTTATTATAAGCACCATTGAGATTGATCCATTTCAAACATTAATTACCATCTCTATGTTGCTACTTATTAAGGCAGTTTTCAAATTTAGAAAAAGTAAATTAATTTTATCTGTTTTAAAAAGTTGACTTAAAAAAATGGTAGAAAGTGGAAAACTTGTTACTAGAGATGAGTGTGTGTGAAGGAGAGAAACAGTAAAGACAAGTTTTGCTTATAAACAAAAGCTTAACTGCCCATGGCAGACAAAAAATTTAAAGGACTTAAAGTGGAGTAGCTGCACACTGAAAAAAAACCTGTCAAGAATGGAACATGAATGTACAAGACACTGATGCTAAGATAACCATCAGGCTTCAGATAGCCCTATTGTTTCCTTGTCAGGGGCAGTCATTAAGTTTCAATGTAATTTTAAATGGTTCTGAGTGCTTTCTTTTTGGAGCTTGCTGGGTTAGGTTAGCTTACCCAAAGTGGGTTTTTTTAGCACTAGCTCTGAAACAGAGGCTGTATTCTATAGCCTCGTAATTGTCTTCAGGAGCTTCTGCACTAGAGAAATCCTTTTTCTGAAGAACTTGAAAAGAAAGAGCTGAAAAGCTTTAAATGTCACTGACCAAATCAATGATCTGGTTGATGAGTATCAGTGACTTTCCAGTACAGATTTGTTTGAAGCTTTCCAAACAAAATTCTCATGAAAAAGTAAGTCAGAAAAAGACCAAAATGGATGAAATATTTGCTTCTTTTTATATATATATATTATTTTCTATATATTCAAAATATTTGCTCTAACTGTTAAAGTGGTTTTCAGTTTCCTTTCATTTGAAGAAGGACTTGTATTTTTAAAAAGCACATCACACATTCTTCAATAACATCTTTGTTAGTCCATCAAGCGGATGCCTCAAACAAATATCTGTTCTGTCTATCCTGAAACTTTAGAACATTTAGAATCATTTTACCTACTGGTGTGAATAGAATTATGCATATATACATTTATACAGCTAGAGTATCTGTCCCTCAGTGATTTTAGTTTATGATCCAATTATGAATTAAATTTCAACCTAAACATATTTTATATTTTAAATATGTGATATTAATGTAAGCAAACCTTAGATAAACACAATATTACCTTAGTCATGGAGGAGGTTTTCTTTGCATAAATTTTTATGTGGCTCAAATGTAGAATAGGACTTCAAGGAAGTTTATGCAGCTATATTCATCAGTTGAAAAATTTCAAGCTTTTGTTTTTTACTACTGAAAGTTCTGCTAAAGTAAACTAAAGTCAATAATCTTCAATGTTCTCAGCATCTGTGTAAGAAAGATATGAAATTACGTGATTTTGTAATGAAATCTCTCTTAGATTGCAATATACCATCAGCACTGGGGGAAAAAGAAAGATTCAAATTAATTAAGAAGGTCAATTCTAAAATACTTTTTGACCATTATCCTTTCATAAGTGACTGTACAGGGTGTCAATGCCCTGACATTGGCAGGGGGGCTTTAGGGCAGACTCAGTGAAGGGAAGCCAGGGCTGCCCCATACCAGACACAGCCGGTTTCAGATGGTTCCAGCATTTTCCAGATGGTTCCAGTGGATGAATCACAGGGCACAGCTGAACTCCTCCGCCAGGCTGGTGTTGCCTCTGTGATAATGTATCTAAGAGAGGGTAAAAACCACTGTGCAACAGCTGTGAGAGAAAATGGAGAAAAAGTGAGGAACAGCTCTAAAGACACCAAGACCAGTGAAGAAGGAGGGGAAGAGATGCTCCAGGTGCAGGAGCAGAGATTCCCCTGCATTCTGTGGTAAGGCAGGCTGTCCCCTGCTGCCCATGACAGTCCATGGTGGAGCAGAGATCAATTTGCAGTCCCTTTGCTGGTAATGACATAACTTTCCTAAAATCTTAATTAGTGGTAGCAGTTAGCTAGTTGGTTGGTTTGGTTTGGGGGCTTGTCTTGTTTTGTTGGTTTTTTTGGAGTTTTGTTTGTTTGGGTTTTTGGTGGTGGTGGTTTTGTTTGGGTTTTTTGTTTGTTTACCTTTTTTTTTTTTTTTTTTTGCTTACAGACTCCTATTGATTTGCTCTTTAAATCATCAAAACTTTGAGTTTCTTTGGACTACCTCTGACAAGTTTCAATAAACAAAACTTGAGGGAGTTGAAAGTTAGAAATCTGGGATCTTAAATTTATGGTCCTTAAACGACATGTTGGTGTAATCAGAAGATACAGAGGGGATTAACAAAAACATTACAGCCAACTACATTTGGAGGCTCTCTAAGGATGAATGATAAGGGAACCAGAGAATGTGGACCAAGTTAGACAATAAAGGATAGAATACTAATTGAATGAAGAGAGTTGAGTAACTTTGAACAAAAGAGAGTAAATTTCTTTGCTAAAATGGATAAATGCATTACATTAAATGAAAAGTCTTGAAAGGGACATATGTGACTGGAATGATTTGCTACATATCTCTGGACAGAATGAAGTAATACTTTTCTCACTGGCTTATTAGTATTCTATTTTCGATTGGTTAATGATTCTCTTCCTTCCCATGAAAATTAGTCGCTGTACTCAGTTTTTCTCTTATTTTGCATTTGTGGTCTGTGGGTCAGTGGTCACAGATCCCCCCTGCCAGAATTACCTTTTACCTCTTGTAACTGATCTCAGCAAAGCTGCTGAGTTGGTTTTATTAGTTTCTTCCTTATCTCAGAGTTCTGCCAAATGTCCTTGTGGCCATAAATTCTGCATTTCTTCCCAAGCTGTGTTCACCTCCCCCTAGGTCTGAGATCATTGAAGTATGTCAAACCCTAAACTTTAGGGTTTTTTCTAACACATGGACATCACTTAGAGCTTGCTTATTGACTGCTCTCTGTTTCACAGCTTAAATCTCCCTTCTTGCTGACTAGGCTTGAAAGTTACAAAGATCAAACATCAAAGAACTTTCTTAAGAAAGTTTTTACATATTCCACATTGTGCAATAAGTAGGCAGGACCCTTTTTCTCAATCCACTTCTTATTCCCTGTAACTCTCTTAGCAAATTGTTAACAATTTCTGGCTCTTGAGATTTCAGTATCATCAAGACTAAACACTATTGTTACAATTAAAGATTTTTCCGACATTGTGGCCTCATTAACATTGTTGGTCTACCTGTTTTTAAATTTCTGTAGCTCTTGCCATGTTGTCTTGCTTTGTGCTCTCTGTGTTTGGGTGGTACATGATTCAAAACTGAAGCTGGACTCGCCAGTGAGTCAGAGGAGACCCATATGAGCACAGACTGAGCTCTCAGCCTAGGACTGATGCAAAGACTGAGCCTAGGATCCAGTGATGGGTATTTGGCAGTCTTAGAATGCATGCTAATATAAAAAATTTTCAAATGTGGGTGTTCTTGTGAATGGAGGGGTGGATTAAGGGTTGGACTTGCTGACCTCGGAAGTCTCTTCCAATACAGTTAATTCTATGATTCTATGATAATGGAAACTATCATTAAATATAAAGTACCTCTTAAAAACAAACAAACAAACAAACAAAAACAAAACCACAAAAAACCACACATACAAAAACTAGATGTACATTTACTTTAAAAAGCCAATAAACAGATGCTTTCAAATCATTCAAGTTTCTTTTAAGTGATGATATTTGACTGTTAAATTATATACAAATGACCCCCTTACTTTTTGTCGAACATGTTTTGTGCTGAAAAATGTTCGTAGGATAAATTTGCACTTTTTCCTTACCTTTCTGCTCCCTAAAATATAATTTGCATGTTATTTCAAATAACTCACTCTAGTCATTTTGTCAGTTTTGTAACTGCTTGTGTCCATTTTATAATTTCACGCATGACATTTTCCATTACCTTGAAGTAGCCGGTGGCTGTTATTTAGAGAGTTTTTTCCCTCAAAATATTTCCATGGAAACTAGAATTAAATAGTCATTAAAATGGGAGGCTCCTTTTGTTCCTGTTAAATAGCTTTTGCACTGCACTGGTGTTGCTGAAATTCATAGAATCATAGAATAGTTTCAGTTGGAGAAGACCTTTAAGTCCTACCATTCAGTCCATGTAGGAATCTAGAATATGTGTCTGTGTGTGTGCGTGTGTGTGTGTGTGTGTGTGCACATGTGCACATTTCTGCATCTATGTAATGAGTTGAGATGGTGACACCCTTAAAACTATCAAGATTAGTGTTTGGATAATGACTAGATTAATACACTGACTGACATAGCTGCTCCTGAAGATTAAGGCACCAATGTACTCAAGAAATTGGTGTTTTGCAGTAGCAAATAGACCTCTCTTTATTTCTCCACTACATTAATCTACAACAGCCCTGAAGAACAATGGACATAGGTGCTTGTGTGAAAAAAGATAAGAAATTTCAAGTGAACTGTGGAACAAAATCATATAGTGAAGAAGAAAAGGATACTGGTGAATAGAAAACCCCAATATTACTGAATACAAAAATAATTTTAAATTTAAATGCAATTTAAATAATACAAGACCTATAAGAGAAATACTGTGGTTTTAAATACAGAAAACATGACATAAAATGTTTTGTTTATCTTTCATGAGGCCAAGACAATAACAGCTGCCAGCTGTCTTTTGAGAGGAGAGAAAGACTGGTACATTTTCATGCTGAAGGAACTTGTGAAATGTGTACTTAGAGTGTATTGTGAGATTCTGAAATATTAACTGCACTTTCCAAAAATGCTTAGTACTTACTTAGGAAAGAAGACAGTAATGATACAGCAAACCAGCAGTTACAATTGGTACCAAAGATATTCCCAAAAGAAAAGTGACCAAGACTAATCATAAAATTAAGGGGACTGAATACATTTAACTACATTAATCCTGCCTGTAAGGTACATCTCATGGACATTAAAAGCTTGATAGCATCCGACGTCACCATGTGCTCCAGTTAAAAAGGCTCCTAGAAATATCTTCTGAATAACAATCGTATTTGTTAGAATTATCTGTTGGAGTGCAATCTGTAAGCACCACACATTCAATTGATACCCATATATTATGTGCTCCATAAACTAAGGTTTTTCTTTATATTTTGTAGATGTTCAAATAAAGTTCTGAACAAATCTCACTTTGGACTGGATGATAGAGTTTTCCCTGTGTCTGCTGAAATATAGAAACAATCTTCAGAACAAACAACATGTAAAACTAACTTAAAGACAAGACACTTTTGTTTATTTACCTTTATTCAAATCTTAAATTTACATATGTAAATGTAGATAGGCAACCAGTCTGCAATACGAAAGACCTGCTTTGTTTATTGGTAGCTTTTCTAGACTCCTTTCATAACATAAAACTCTCAGTTTCTTACATAAAATACTCAATATGTTGGAAAGAAAAATCCACAGCTGTGAAGACATAAATTCACATTACAGATTAAAATATTGAACAATCATAAAAAAAATAAACAGTAAAACAGTAGGATTATCCTAAGGCTTCCATATAAAACTGTTTTTCAAGGCAAAAGTAGTTTCCCACAACTGCACTTTTTCACAGAAACGTTTCACCATGATTATTCATTTAACTCAAAGCAAAAAAAAATTATTTAAACAACAAGAAATGCAAACCGAAATAAAAGCCAATTCAACTTTTTTCTGTGGCCATCAGAGTTGCCTCACTGCCTTATGAAAAATGTAGTTTGTATTCTTCATGCTGTTTTCGTCTGCCTATGAAAAGACTGTGCTCTTATATCAGATATCAGATGTGAGATCAGTAAGTCTTGAGTGTTTAAAGAATATTTTCTCTAAATATACCATCTATTAAAAATCATAGAATGGAGACCTCTAAGATCATCAAGCCCATTAAACATTAAACATTAAACCCCCACTGAACCATGTCCCTAGGTGTCACATCTACACATTCATACCAGGCTTGGAGCCAGGTATTGATTAGCTGTCTCATCCTGTTTCTTCCCTCCTCATTCCCTGCAACTGGAAGGACACTACTTGTGCCCCTTAACCTGTTGTCCCAAGGCTCTGAAGTCTCTCTTGATTGTCCTCTGACTTCTTGTTGCAACTTCATTCATCTCTGACTATCTGAAATATCAGTAATAGATGATAATTTGGGGGTCATACTAGGGTGGGAATCTTTTTCTTCCTGTCTTTAACCCAGACCCCAGGAAGACAGCAAACTTCCCTGAGAAGTGAGTGTGGTATGCATATTGGGCCTTCTTTTCCCTTTGGAAGGGCATCTCATATGACGAAGACCCATTATTTTTTCTTTATGGAAGCAGTTAGTTTGATGCAAGGCTTAGGATGACTTAAATCCAGAGACACCTCTAACCTAACTGAATAACCTTAATTATTCAGTTCCACTTGCAGAGTCCCATACCTGTTATGCAAGGGCAATTGGGAAGGTGGGGCAGTCACAGGGATGACTCAAAGTTGGCTCAGAGTTGGCTCAAAGATACAATAAAATTCCACAATGATAGTAAAAGAATCTAAATAATTTCAAATTGTTAACATTGAGATAATTCCATGTTTAAATAAGAGGGGGCTTTATGGTGTTCAGAAAAAGGTTGAATGCATATCTAATTAAGTTAAGACTCATCAAATTTAGTAAATTATTGATAGGAATAAAGTTAGACATTTGTTTATGAATTTGCAATATCTGATACACAGTTTCAACACACTAGGAGCACTGAAGGTTCCCTAATGTGCCTTGTATACTTCAAACACATTACTCTCTTATTAAAAGCAGAAAATTAAATCCCAGAAGGTATTTACCAAGTAATTGAAACCAGAGTTTTATTTTACTCAAATTACAAAAAAGTACTCTTTTTTTTTCCTAGAAAATGTCAGACTCCCTCAAATCTTTAAATTTAAAACCAATACATGAAAATAAATCATGTAAAGATATAATCGAAATGTTTTCATATTCTCAAGGAGAAGTATCTCTGCCTTTAATATGAAATGAAAATAAAATTATTATTATTATTCGTTTCACAGGTCAAACATTTCTTTTCTTTGCATAGTAATCTTACCTCCAACTGTGACAAATCAGGTACTTCAATTTCAGAGAGTATTATGCCTCCTCATTGACTGATATATCAGTAGAGATCATATTTTGAACTCAACTATCTATTTCTGGTTTTTTTAAAGTAAAAAATAAGTTTTCTATTTATGTATTTAAATTATAAATAGATGAAGAAGACACAAATATAAAGATGAAGCTTGGTACATAGATGATACTACAAAATAGCCTTGGTTATTGATATCTGGCACAAAATAGCAAAAGGGTTCTGTCTTTTTTTAATGTAATGCCCTGTGTTTATTATTACCAATTCCTCTTACAGAAAACATTGCTTCTCTATGTTATTTCTGGTTTTCAATCCTGTTTCTATGACAACTATTATAGCTACAGTTTTTAAAAATATTTGACAATTATTCTATCAGCTTTTATAGTCAGATACATATCAGAATATAAAGGAAAAAAAGCTTGAAAACTTAGTTCCATATCTACTTATACAAAGCATAGGTAGATATGGAACTCATGATAAGGTTAAGAGGTGAGCTTTTACCCAAACTAAAATTCTGTAAATGTTGCAAAGGTAAGAAGAGCTTAACATGTTATAAAAACATAAGTGAAGTCACATTGTTTAAATGGATGATTGCAGTAGTATATTTAATAAGCACCCCAATTCCATTTGAATATTTCATGCGTCATGCATAATCTGATATTTCTTCTTCCAAAGCATAACTTTTAACTCATAAGATCACTGTAGGATTGCATAATTTGCAAGGACAGGAAGTTTCAAAGGTGTTTCACAAAAATAAGTGTATATCCTAAAAGACATAATTATGCCAACAGGTTATATCTTCATCTGGACTTCAGGCTGACTGAAACTACAAATTTCAAAATAAACACTACTGTTGCCTAAAATAGAAAAAACTTGATCGACAATATTAGTATAGATAAGGTAGAAAACAGTTCTTTTAATAAAGTGCTTTATGGTGCAGCAAATACATAAGGTGCATATGAGTGTCCAGGGGTTCTACAATTTTATAGTACCAATCCATCCAGTCTGAGACCTCTCCATGCCCAGGACCTCCCCAGATCTGTCCCCCTGGCACACCTCCCCTGACAGAGGTCTCAAGACCCCTCTCTTCCTCATCTTCCTCCTCCTCACGGCACGCATGGCCTTTGGAGCTCCTCCAAGGTTCCTGGGCCTTCAAGGTTGCTTTGGTTATAGTGATATCTTATTATGGTCTTCTATGCATTGTACCAAATAAGTGCTTTTTAGAGTCTTTTCCATTGAAAAGAACATTAAACACAACCTGAAGAATTTAGAAAATTCAATATGAAGTGTGAGAACAGGATTTGGTAACTGTCAACTGCTATTCTAAAGTGTAGGAAACCTTGCAGCCGTACTAAGAATCCATATTTGCCATAAATCTTAATAATCCTACAGCATCCCTTCTGCTTATGTATTTTCTTATTTGTTTAGTTGGATTTTTTTGTTTGGTTTTTTATAAATTTTAAATATTTTAGCTTTAGTATTATGTTAAAAGTTTAGGGTCCTTTTTTTGTTTTCTTTGTCCATAATTTGTCAATATATTTAGAAAACCATCAATACAATATAATTGTAGCTTCTCCAGATAAATATGACTTTGAGCACTTTCAAATGGTTTACAGTGTATACTCATGTTCAGGTCTTCCATTTACAGAAAAAAAAATGTTATAAGTTCTGAATCATAGAATTTATTTTATAATACCTTTTATTTATCATAAAGCATAGACCACACAATGTACAGAAACACACCTGAATTCCTTTTCCTGCTGGCAGATTGGAGATATTTGATCTCAGAGAAACCTCACACTAATTCATAGGAAGTTGACAATACAGTTTGCCCAATATACATTAGGATTTGTTTGCTGGGAGTATCTGTGAGATCAGTTGGATTATACTCTTACTTATTTCTGTACAAATAGCCAGCTCCAAACAAATTCTGATTATCTAGAGGAATATCAGTTACAGACAGCAAAAAAACCACCACATATTAGTTCACTGAGATTAAAAATAGATGATAAGCCATAAACTCAGGCAGTAGTGTATTGAATGTTGATGTCAATATTTTAAGTCTGGGAATAACAGGACTGCAAGAGCTGGACTTGTCCTCTGTTAAGTGCAAATTCTAACCCCTAGCTGATCAATATAATACAATTTCTGTAGAAATAAAAAAAAAAAGAAATAAAAAAGGAAACAAAATCATGTCAAAATCTATTGCACTGATATCTTGACCCTTTCCTTGCAAATAACCACCAATTTATGATTCAGCAGTGCAGAGCATGTTTCTTGGTCTCCCTGACATTATTTGCCAACTCTGACTTCCTTCAAATTATTCTCTTCTCATTTTCATTTATACAGTTTCCTCTGTTGCTAAATGATAAGAGTGAGATTTTTCACTCAATTTAAACAATGGAATCCATCTAGAAGGCTACTGTACTCTTTCCCACCATCTTTACTATTTTGAAGATTTCTCATTTAAAAAAAAAAAAGTCATGTAAAAAAGGATGTTCCTCCATGGCACTTCTTTCCTAAGATTTCCTTAACCTCATGTTAAGTGTTAGTGAACAAATCCTGCTTAGAATTCAAGTTTGAATATAAATATCATTAATATTTTTGGATAGTTGAGATATTAAGAGACCGTATACCCTGCTAAATTCTTATGTAAATATCTGCTGATTCAAGATGCACTAATATATGAACAATGCTATCACAAATTATTAATCCTGAAGACTTTGTGTTAAATCAAGAACAAAGAATATTTTTTGTACATTAGTTCATAAGCACTTTAATACCACTAGCTGTTTAACCTGGTGGATTCCATCCATTCCCATCCATAGGGAAATATTTATTTAAAAGGGCATAGCTGGATGTTCCTTCCCAGGAAATTGAAGTCCTAAGGCTCACTTTTCATCTCGCTTTGCAACTGTAAGGAGAAGACTATTCTGTATTTAAAAATCAAGATCTGTCTTAGTGTTTCTGAATGATAATTCCCTGCTCCAAAAGCAACTCCTACCATGGCAGGGATTTTATCTGATTTGTGGAAAGTTATTGAGCTTGTTCTGGTGTTGATCATGAACAAGATACCTTTTGCATTATAGTTTATTGATGTTTATAAGAAAAAAAATATGTATACAATTAATTCCAAAGACCGTGATGTAAAAAGCAAATTAAAATACTTTCATTTAATAAAAAGTCAGTTTATTCTTCTCTCTAGAACAATATCAGTTTGAAATGGACATACACAATTAGGATGAAGATATTCAAATTAGGCAAAGAAATATTTAAAAAGTATACTGTCAGAAATGACAGAAAAGCAATAAATAGCTACCTATAGCAGCAGGAAATAACAATGAACACTTTAAAATAATGATCAGAGTTAATTAATGCTACAGGAGAATCCTACAGTAATATTCATAACATTCACAATAATAGTAAATGAGTTCATCATTGCCTTTATGAAGCAGCCAACATTAAGCCAGTGAATTAGGAGTAACAGCAATTATGTACACTATGATATTTCTATTCCTCATTTTGTATCTATTTTGTCTTCCCACAAGTTCAATCCTCCAAACAAATTCATGAGTAAATGAGTCCACGAATACACATTATTCTCGTGAATAATTCCATGGAGTGAAATTTATGAAAATTCAGGAAGATTGTATTAGTGATGAGCCATTTGCAAATCAATACTGTGGTCGTATTCTTTATCTTGTCTGTATTTGTAGTTCCTGCTAAGACATTTAAACTAGGAATTATCTCTCTTCCTTGTAGACGAAAATGGCACATGACTAAAATGCAGTAAATTAGAATTAATACAGGTAGACTGAGTCAGACTAAGAAACAAGTCTACCAGAAAAGATGTGGGTGTCATTGTTCTTCCCTGGTGATTGTGTAGGTTATTAAAGGCAGTTTAATATGAGAAAAGCAAAGACTGCATGCACAAGCAAAGGAAAACAAAACTACTTCCTATCAGCAGGTGATGATGATACTTTTTAGCCGCTACCTGGAAAGTAGGGCCTCAGCTTAGCAGGTACACT
The DNA here is from genome assembly GCF_022539395.1 of Myiozetetes cayanensis. Lineage (NCBI taxonomy): Eukaryota > Metazoa > Chordata > Aves > Passeriformes > Tyrannidae > Myiozetetes > Myiozetetes cayanensis. Next base: position 26,679,908 of record NW_026086604.1, read on the forward strand.
GTAAGACAAACGCCTTAATGATGAATGCTTCTCTCCCCTCTCCTTTCTCTCAGCTTTTATTACTGAGCTCAATACCATGGAATATGCAATATTACTCAGGTCAGCTGTAGCGGCTGTGACCCCTCCAAAATACTGCTTTGTTATTAACTGCTTTCTAACTTCAAAGACAAAGCACAGCATTATGAGGGCTGCTTTGGGGAGGGTTAGTTCCATCCCAGTTAGACCCAATACAGTCCAAAAGAGAGGTTTACTTTCTTGCCAATTACTTTTATATATACTATTGTATAGTTGTTACATAGACTGAAGGGTTCTCTGTCCACATGCTAAGGGATGGAAAAGACTTTCCTGTCAATGCAGTACAGTGACTTCATGGCAAGCCATGCATACTCTTCTCTCATTTCATTCGAAATCAGGAGAGATGTGGGACATAATTCCAAATCAAGCCAGGATCTCCATAATCTATTCCATTTTGTCATTAAATGTATGGTAAATACTCCCATTCTTTTGCATTCACAAAATGATGCATGGAATGCACATGTTTAACTACAAAAGAAGTAGTTCTGTAAGTGCCAAAGTGAGAAACTTTTTCTTCCTGCAGATCTACATACTAAATATTGGATGTCTGGGGAGAAATAAAGAATATGCAGGAAGGTAGCAATTATAATTAATTTCTCCCATTTCCTGCATGTTAGTTTAAGAAGGTGTGCTTTGATATTAGAGGTAATAGTTTCATTAGTGTTATTACAATCTAATTGCCTATTTTCATCAGACTTGTAGAAACACACATTCTTTTAGAGGAAGGGGAAAGATGTTTAGTCAAATACTAAGATTAGAAGGTGTTTATGGGGATGTCCTCTCAAAATGTGATTACAAAACCTGGAGTAAAATTCACAACCCCTCTTCCATATTCTTATTTAAGGATTTTAATTAAAATATAGATATGATTATTAAACAAAAAATCTAGGAAAATAAGGCTAGAATAAACTGACATGGCATAAATTGTTTTTCTTCACTGAGACATACCTTCCAACAAAAACCTTCTTTCTGCAACTATAAATATGAAAAGTTGGCAGCTTTCAAGTTTGCTTTTCATTCTGAGCCTCAGAGGCAAATGGCAGGGACTTTGCAAGCTTTTTCAAGCAAGCTTTAGAAGATCTGCTTAGTTTGACTCTCTGTCAAACAGCTTGCTGCATTTCAGTATTTTTCTAACATTTTGTATTTATTTCTACGTATACTAATTTAATAAAAACTGAAAGCCTAGGATAATTAGATTTAATTTGGATATAATTTATCAGACTGTACAAGCACTCCAACTTGTGATAGAAACACAGAGGTAGCTGATGCCTTATTCTAGCCTCTTTCCCCTTTCTTTATCCTGGAGTCTGAAGAAAGTGAAGGGTTTTCTTGTTCTATGGAAAGCTGGCACTTTCTTAGTGGAAAAAGAATGCTCTGGTGAATTTTACTTCCTAGATGTTTCACTTTCTCTTTGTATTAATATAGAGTTTATTTTTATTGAGGTGATATCAGTCCGTCTTTCAATCAATGTCTCATTTCAGATGCCTGAACACACCTGCCATCACTTGCTCTGTTTCCCTGTGATGCTGGATATGTGACACAGGGTCTCTGAGAGATCTCTGTCACTACAGACCTACCTGTTCAGTGCCTCAGTATAATCTCAGATGACACCTGGTGCCTATATTGACGCAAGGTATAGGTGCCCTTGCTGTCAAATTAGCTGGTGTCCAAAAATGTGACCTGTAATAGAAGTTACTGCAGCTGAGGGGAAATTAACACAACATTTCCCCTCAGTTGAAGACAAGATTTGAGCTTTTGTTATACACTCATTTTATTACTTGTTCTACTGGGCATGCATTAGAACCTTGGGCAAATAAGAGTGCTAAAATACAAATCACTTCTTCAGAAATTGCATAAATTTTGTGCTGTTATGGCACTGAAAGTTTCAAAACTGAAACAAAAGCTCATATAAAGGGTATTTACCATATATCCTATAGTCTGCATTTACCATATATCTTATAGTCTTGCCAAAGATGTGGACTCTGTACCCGGAATGTGACCATAGTCAGAAGTCATCTTGCATAGTTTGTAGCTTGTTTAATGATCATCATGATAATTTCTATTTTGTTGCCATACTGATGATATTACTATCTTAGGATGTAAAGCAAACTGTCCCTCAAAGCTCGTTCTGTACAAGTAATTGCTCATTTTGTATATGATTGAAACACCAGGAACAAAGTTGCTGTCTAATATACTGTTTCATCTTTTGCTGATTAAAGATAATAGTGGATTTAGTGAAAACAATATCTTATGTATCTTATGTAATATTTGGGGAATTAAATTTCAGATTTCTCACTGCTCTTTTAAGACTTCCCTGCCTATTTCTGTCTGGTATTCTTTTTGTAATAATCAGTCTACTGCTGAAATTCCAATTAGTGTTGCAATTTAAACGCTAGGTTCAGATTAACATTATTCCAGGCCATCTGTTCTGGTTGAAATAAATTGAAGATATCATTCCAAATGCAAAACAATCTTAATATAATACTTTATTTAAGAGTTAAAAGCAGAAAATCCACATTTCCACACAAGTTATTCTTGGGGAGATAATAGTAATGCTTCAGTTTAAAAGACACTTTATTCTTGCTATATTATCCTATATTTTCCATCCTTCCAAAAGTAAGAAAAGAATGGGAATCATGCTTATTATTACTAGAAATACATTTTTAGTCTTTCTTTCCTGACAAAAATTTCCCACCACTGAGATAAAAATCTAGAAATTCTTTAAAAACCTGGGTGCTTATTTCAAAGACTGACTTCTGCTTAATATCATGTAAGAAAAAAACCACACCACGAAGAAACAACAAACAAAACCAAACACATGTATTTCTTTTATCCCATTTTAACTATTACGAAAAGTGTCATATCAGACTGCTTTCAAGGTTTTTAACTGTGCACACAGGTTGGATTATAAGGAAGCAGTAAATAGTAGAAAGTCATAAAAGTAAATGAAATTTTTAATAATTTCCATCATCTCCTCTGTGAAAATATCAGCTAAAAGTCATGTCCTTCAGTTTCTTGAAGAGAGAATATATGTTCAACCAAAAGGGCAAGACTTTTTAGCTCATCCACAGAGTAAATCTTCCTTTTTTATTTTTCTAGTTACCAGTAGCTATTAATCATAATATTAAGACATCAGTACAAAGAAATAAAAGAAAATCAAATATATTTTCTTTATTATTGGTAGTTTCTTTTGCCAGTTTTTCAAAATGGCAGACAGCTTCAATTACTTCTAAAAAGTTATAAAACCCACTCAAATTTTGAAGTATTAAAAATTCCTTTCTTCATGTATGAAGGGAAAAAAAAAAGACAACAGAAAATTGCAATTTGTAATTAAATATCACATTTAAAGTTGAGTTGATTAAGATTTTGAAAACATTTTATCTTGACATCTAATTGGTAATCACTCTGCATGTCCCTAGCCAGACTATATTTGATTCTGGCCATCAACCAAAAGGACAGAAAAGCTGAGAGAAAATTCAGGAGAGAAAAAAAAAAAAAAAGAGTGTTTAAGGAATTAAGATAGAACAAAGGGAAGCAGTAGAACAAGAGGTAATCAAGAATAGCTCTTTTAGAATGCAATAGTAACCTTGTGGCTTGCATTCCTGGCAACCTTTTGTGCCTTTGAACATTTTCTTTACAAGACTCAAGGGCAGAAATTTGTTCAAGGTGATAGAAGGCAATATAAGCACATTTATATTTCTGACACAGAAAACTACCTTTGTAGGCTGTAGAAGAACAATTGTTCATGCTTTTAGAACAGATTAAGCACAGCACTAGAAAATGTACTGTTTGAAACAATCCTGTATTAGCAGAAAGATGATAATTATGTAGTATGTATGCCTACAGCTTGTGGAGAGAACATTCTTCATTTTCCAAATGAGTAAGCTCACAGAGTTCTGCTCTTCTTATTCATGTTGAATCAGTTTTAATTACTCAGCATTGGCTTGATATCAACCGCTGTTGAAGGACCAAAATAGTATAAATTCAATCTCTTGACCAAAACGACAAAAACATTCCTTGCATCCTCATATGTATCCTGAAGTTCTCATGCATCAAATGTCCATGTTCGTTCAGTTCCTCAGGCCAATGAGATTAAGCCCCTGCTGACTCTAGTGTAAATACTGGAAAATTCCATTACATCTTGCTTTTCTCCTGAAGCTTTGAAAAAAGTCTGCAGGGCTTTTCCTGATTTATGTTAGATTTGGCAAGTAAGGACCATGATTTTATCTTCATGGTTCTTAAGTGCTTAAGGGTGCATGTTATATAACCAGAGTGAATTTACTAAGTGTTAGGAAAGTAATTCAATAGTCCATTTTATGACCAACCCCTTCCTTTCTATCACTGAAAATGTCCTTTCCTGGGGTTTAACTTTAAACTGAAATATAAGACAGGGCATTCTTTCTAGTTAATCTTCTCAAATGGCACAGTTCCTAATCCTGGCTTCAAAGGTATCGGTTCTGAGCACAAATGCCTTCTGACAGACTTAAGTATGGAATTTCAATTTCTTTCATTTTACACTACCTGACACTGTGCTGCAGTTTATGGTTCACATCAAGTTCCTTAGAAAGTGGCTTTTTCTTTCTTTGGTTTATTTATTTATTTATTTTATTGTTTATTTGTTTATTTGTTTGTTTTGGTGGTGGCTTGTTTGTTGCTTGTTTTGTTTTTTTTTTTTTTCTCATGAGGTCAAGCCCAAGAAAACAAAGATATCACCTCAGAATTAAATTTCAGAGGATTTTGTAGCTTCCAGTAAAGGGCTGCAGCACATTCCCATTTTCAGAACTACATAAATGGCCACCAAAGGAAATTTGTTGACTCTGGTGTTCCTTTCCACAGTCCACTCAAATATTACATTGTGTTCTCATCTATTGTCACGCATTGCTATTAGTAATGAAATCTGAAGTAACTGTAAGACACTTATCAGGTGCTCATAGTACAATTCCAGTTTTCCTGAAAAATCAACAAGCAATTTTTCTATATTGCAATATACTGAGGAAGGTTTTTGATACATTAAGTCTCTGTCTTCAAAAACTGGCAGCAAACCAATGAATACTCTTATGAGTTTTTTTAGATTGTGGACAGTCCTCATGGAAAGCAAAAGGGATGGTTGTATAGGAAGTCCTTCAGCAGTATTAGTACCTCTTCTTCATTTACCTGGCCCAGTCACACCAGTAATTTCTGTAACAGTGACTTCAAATTGGGCTGTGGTAACAAAGCACGTTAAACTGGTGTGTTTATGGGGGAAAAGGACTGTGTTATCTTAATTAATAAAGAAATGGCAGTTCTATCTACCATAGCAAACATCTTGGTGTCTATTAGACCTCTTCTTCACCCCACACTGGACCATATATTCCTCTCTAGGACATCAATCAGAAATACCTCTGTACATATTTTCTAACTGAAAGTCTACAGTGCTCTTTTCAGTTAACAGAAATTGTTTGCACCAATAAAAAATGGGCCCACTCGTCCATGTCTAAATCTGTTGAGCAGATGAGTATTAAACACAAATATATCAGAATACAAAGCCAACTTTAATACTTCCATGCAATATTTTTATTTGCCATTCCCAGGTAAATAGAATCACTAAAAATAAAAAAAAAATTAAGGGATGAAAGAAGAGGAGTAGTAATTGAAGAAAAGAAAATAAGAAGCAAATTGAAAGAATAGATGGACAGAGCAGAATAATAAATATTTTGAAGAATAAAGCATTAGGAGAGAAGAAAGGTGATCAGAGTAACAGTGAAAGAAGTTAAAAATTGAATCAAATAATTTTTTTAAAGCATGATCTATTTCATAATAAAATTAATCCAAAACAATAAAGAAACAACAAAAAACATTATTCTTAAAGGCCATCCTCATTCAGTGGAAAAATAAATTCTAGCAAGTTACTACAGAAAAAGAAGATACAGGAAAGATCACTTAAAGTCCCAAGAAAGACCACCAAAACTGAACCAGTAAATACAGAAGAAAGATGGCAAAAGAGTAATGAGACCAAGGGAAGGGGAGGGTAGAGAAACAAATAAAACCCACAAAACCCAACAAAAACACAAAAATGAAACTAATGAGAACAAATTGAAAGAGAGGACATTTAAATTAGATATTAGGAAGAAATTTTCACTGTGAGGGTTGTGAGACACTGGAACAGGTTGCCCAGGGAGGTTGTGGATGGCCCAACCCTGCAGTGTTCAAGGCCAGGTTGGATAAGGCCTTGAGCAACCTGGTCTAGTGGAAGAGGTCCCTTCCCGTGTCAGGGTGGTTTGGACTAAATGACCTTTAAGGTCCATTACAAGCCTTTAACATTCTACAATTTGATGGAAAACTAAAACCGACCACACTGAAATTATATGTCTTCAATATTTAAAATAATGACTGGAACAGCAACTATCTCACCATAAATTGCCATAGTATCATGACATCTCAAATATCATAATCTCATTGCATCAAAAGAAATGTGACCAGTAGGTCAAGAGAGGTGAGTGTGAAAACAAATTTCCTTTAGGGGAAAATGAGTACAGAGTAAGTTAATTCATTTTTGTATACAGACTGGAAACATTGGAGGGAAAAGAAAAAAAGAAGTCCATATATTTTACCAGCGGTTATTGTCTTGGGAAAATGACCTAAGTGATCTTCCCTTATTTAAATTAAGCCATGAAAAGTCCCTGCTATTCTGTGTAGTTTAAGGTTTTGGAATTATCTCAAAACTCTTCAGCATTCAAGTATTCAGCATTTAGTATAGAAATTAGTAAAGTGTGCTACCAAAGTATTTGTAAGTTAAAGTTATCATCTGAGTTGCAGATTTTGGCTTTCCTCCAAGCAATTGCCTTTGACTTTGCTTTTCTATCCAAAGGTAAACAGCACATATAACTTCATAGATAATTACCTAGTTCTTGCATGAGAAGTGGAAATTCAGTTGTGCTGCATTCAATCACCTAAGACATACGCTAACACCACAGTATTGTCATTTAGTTAAATCTTTCCTGTTCTGCTTACCATGTTTCCATGGAGCAAAGCAGAACCCTAAATCAGGTTCTTTTCATTATGCGTTGTTATTAGCTACAAATTGTGTCATCTCCCACACTTTCTTGATCAGCCATCTTGTTGGTATCATGGTCTATGTCATCTGCAACCTCTGCAGTCAGACAGTTGTTCATTTTTAAACTATATTTAATGTTGGCGGGGAGGCTCTCGAGAGACATACATACACAACCTATGAGATCTAAAATATGTTCGATTTATTAGGATAGCTCAGGGTTTTAATAGCATTTGTATACAAGGTATATACAGCTATATACAACCATAATTGGTTACAGGTCACTGTCCAGATGTAAACATGCATTACAAATACCTTTATAATTGGTTATTAACAGGTAACAAGGCAATTATTTACTTTATCAAACTCCACCTTCTTCTTGGCACTGATTTCCTTTTGTTCTAGCAAAGAGACCAGCAGCCATCTTGGCACTTATGACTTATAGCACTTATAAAACTATATGAAAGTTTATAAAAGTACCACACACAATATAAATTGCTCACACATTCATCATGTTCCTCCCACAATTTAAAGTTGAATTAAAAAAAACACAAACCAAAACAAAAAAACACTCTCATTTATTTTAAGATAGGCATATAATAAAATCAAATGGCAAATGAGAACATGATTTTTGCTCTATGCAGTGTCAGTGAAGAATAAATTTTAAATTGCTCAGCAAGAATTTTTTCTTTGGATACTAAGCATTTTTGGACTTATGTCCCAGTTTCTCAACTACTGACTTCTTTGGTATCTAGTTTATCTTTTTGCTCTTAGCATCAATAAAATAAATGCTGTGTGTATTTCAAATATATATGTCCATCTGTTGGCATTGATAACAATACTCTGGACAAACCAAATATAACAAAACACTGTGTCTATTAGGAAGGATCTCACTTCTGCATTGCACAGCTAAAGTAGGTATCTGAAAATAATTTCCTTTGCAAGTGCTGGACATGAGATGCTCCACTGAGATTTCATTGAGTAGTATCAGAACAGATAGCATAGTTAATGGCAAGCTTACTTCAATTTAACTCACATGATGTGTTGTGAAAATATGTTCCAGAGAACTAGCTTTTATATAAAAAAAGGGAAAGTCCTGTTTTAAGGATCGTCTAAAGTTTAGCAAATGTATATTAAAAAAAAATAAAATGTACCTAGCACCAATTTTTGTAGTAGTTTATGCTAACGTATTGGAATTTTATTTAAAATTTAACTCACTATTACCATACAGGTGTTTTAATATTTATCATGATACAATTCACGTATTGTTGAAAAGACAAAATCAACAAAGAACCATCAGCTTCCTGGATTTCCCCAGGGAAAAGGTTGATGTCTACAAGTTATATCTGATGGAAGTGTTATAAACTTCTCTAATAAAAACTGACTGCAGTAGTCTTTGGACAAAAATGTAGGAAAATAATGCAAAAAAAAAAAAAAAAAAGGGGAAACAACAACAGAAAAAATCATTTATCAGAAAGCATGATTACTTTTTTGTAAAATACTCATATTTATGAGGGACTACAAAGGTAATATTTAAGTAGAAGATTAAAAAAATATGAAAAATAGGTATCTATTAACTGATATCAGTTAATAAGAAGCACTAACCAAGGATGGCCAAAATGGTGCACTAGGGAGAACGCTGTTCTTTCTGTATAAAATATACCCCCACTTGTCATACAGCACCCTGGACAGCTCCTTCACGTTATTAGTGTCATTGTAACGCTGGGTTTTTGGTCTGACTCAGTAAAGCAGGCCTCTCATTCACATAAAAAAAAAGAAAAAAGGAAATCTAATTAAACCAGAACTAACTGTTGCTATATTTTAGTGAGATATATTTCAGAGAAATATATTAAAGATATCTGTTCACCCAATACCTTTTATTTTCCAAGAGAGAGAAAAATTATCATCCAGAAATGTGTAATAATCTTATGAACTTGATATCTTTCTGGATCTAAGGTATTTAGAGGCAAGACTGTATAAATTGATTAATAGCTCATCCATAATTTATGTCTTTGAACAAAAAGAAGAAAAAAGAAAGAAGAAAAACTTGTAAAGTGAACAATGCAGCATTTATGGTAATTTATAGCTCACGGTAAAGTTTCCAATCTCAGTTGTAAACCAGGAACAAGAGAAGGCATATTATGGAAACTCAGATGGATTCTTACACCACCAGCATGTCCAATGCCTCTGCAATATTGGTTTGTTGTTTACAGTTAATAAGATACACAGAAACCTTCCCCTGTTACAGCAGATAAAGTGCAATGACTGATATTATCGATTTGCACTTCCACGCTCTAGCACACCCCACTTTGTAGGCAGCTGGGGGATCCTCTGCAACTGCGGACATCATGATTTTTGCCTTTCTCCTGCTCAGGGTGAAAGAGCTAGAATGTCACTTTTTCTCAGTTAATCTTCACCATATGCCTTGTTCTGATTCTGCTAGTGGAGTCTGCATTAACTTTTCAAGTAAGCTACATAAACAGTCAAAGGCAACAGCTGAACTGGAAGGAAAAAAGAGCTACCTCTTAGTTCAGCATTTTAATTAAAATGGTGGGGGGGAGGGGGAGGAAGGGGAATGCACAGAGGGTAAAGAAGGGTCTAGTTTAACTCCAGAGAACTCCATAGAGAACGCAGAGAAGCTGAAGCAATTTCAAGGGAGACAGAACATTATTTACCAGGAAAGCAATAGAGTCAGTACAGACACAAAGAGTTTCCAAATGTGGCCACTGAGGCAAGTTAGATCTTAAACCATTGTGCCTTGTTACAGGAAGACTTTCCAGTTCCTAATGTGACTGGTGAGACAAGTTACATCTTAAACAACCGTTGTGCCTCTCTGCTTAGAAAATAAATCAGTGCTTTAACAAATCTTGGTAAGACAGAAATAACTGTGGAAACATCAGCCTCTAATTCTAGTGGTATTTATTTTGCAGGGAAATCTACAACAGCCTGGAGGTTTCCAAAGCTCTAAAATGCTTTTTTCCCACCGCAAAGCTTTCAAAGCTTCCTTTTCTAACAGCTATCACTTGTATAAAGCAAATTGTAATGAGACTTCCCATCACTTAAAATAATGTTTTATTAAGAAATTAAATAAACCACAGGACGAAAACTTGTTTAAAGCAACAACATAGAATGGATAATCCAGACATAAGTAAACTAAAGTTTTGAAAATAAATCTGTAACCTGACCCTAGACTCAATGCTAACCAAGGTCCTTTCCTTATCTCCACATTCTGTGAAAGAATATACACTGAAAGGATGGATTTGTGTTGGGGTCTTTTACCTATCTATTTCCAGTATACTGCAGGAATATTTAATTCCCAGACAACTACTTTTTAAAAAAATTTTTTTGATCTCCTGTTCTGAAACAGTTCAAATGCAGAACTCCTCTAAACCACTGAAACCTGGAAAAAGCATGAAGATATTTTAATAAAACCCAAAATGGTACTTACGTTAAGAATAAATACAAAAGCTCTACAAATGTATGCCTTACTGACACTCTACGTTATTTGCAATAATTACATCCAAATATTCCTCAATACTCCTGCCAGTTTGAAACTGAGCTAAGAAAGGTTATAAAAGGTACTACAGGTCTACAGCTTGTCAAGATGTATCAAGATTATCAGTAATAAAAATATAAATAAATGAAGAACATTAATAAGTATGGAAAACATTTTTTTTTCCTGTGGACCTGATCTCCTACAAAAAGAAATTACGAACTGTTTCAGGAATATAATTCCAAGAATAAAGCACATTTCTACTGGTATAGAACTCTAATATTTTTCTAAGGAATAAAAGGTACTTTTCTAGGACTCAAACTGGCTTGAAATTTAGTTACCTAAAATAACACATTCCCATGTGTCCATTAGGTCCAGTAGGTTATTGAATTTACTTCTACATGTTCATTAGTTTCTTTTCAAAAAAGTTTTTAAATATTATTTTCAACCGACAGAAAAAAATAGAAAAAAGTACTTTTTGCTTCTTTTGTTGAAGTTAATATAAATATTTTGTTGGGCAATAAGATTGTTTTCTGTAGGTGTTGTACTTATTTTCCTGTCGTTTTTTCCATTGTTTATAATGTAATCTCCGTCACAAAGTAGTCCCTAAAGCCAAGTGCAAAAAACCAATTGTACAATTTTTCTTTTTTTTTTCTTTTTTTTTTTCCATTATAAATTACAAATCTGGAAGCATAGCACATCATGACAGACAAATACATTCTTGCCATTTTACTCAGTCTTGTTATATTTAACTGGAAAATAAAAAGTATTCTTAAAGCAAAATAGAAACCACTTTTGTTTTCCCTTCTGTGAATGCTGATGATAATGATTTATCTCTACATATTTTAAAGGCCCCCTTGCAAATGCAATATCTCAGTTACACTTTCAGTGAATTCCCTTTCTGAAACAGTCTAACAAAAGAAAAAAATGAGGACACAGGACTGCAAGCAAAGCATAGATGAGGCTTACCTTTGCCTTTTCACCCATAAGTACATTTCAGCTACTTTACTGCAGAACAAAGAGAACAGAATATCTTTTACCTTTCTTTTGCTGATCTGTATTTTCAGGTTGATCTCTTTACCCAGTTCAGAAAAGCTGATTGTGCAGAGATCTAATGTAGGTCCTTCTCCTTTATTCTCTTTTTCACTCTTTCCCCCAAATGGACATAGAGCACACACACAACCTTAGGTGGGATTCATGTGAGAGCCACAGTGGGGACCCCCAGCATCTACTGGGCATTTGTGTGAAAAGAGTGCAAAGAGATGGAATAGTCAATCACCTCTGGCAGGGACCTAATGAAGGAGGTAAGGAAGTCTCTGTTCCAGAGGAGATTGGTAAGCAGACACCTTTCTTAGCCTTTTTTTGGGAGACAGCTGTGTCTCTGATGGAAACTGATCCCATGCTTTGTTGATTTTTAGTGTCTTCTCTGTATATTTCTTCTGCTTATTTGCTGACTTGAAGAGCTTTGTGATACCAGGCACTGAGAACAATGTGAAGTAAGAATTATATTTTATAGCTGAATGTTATCTTTACTCAGTGTTAGGTCTTTGTTTCTCAGTTGTAGCTATAGTGGGTTTCTGCTGCTGGGTTTTGGTAGTGGGGCTACAGGGGTGGCTTCTGCTAGAAGCTGCTAGAAGCTTCCCCTATCAATTGGCTCAGTGGAGCCAATGCCAGCCGGCTACAGGATGGACTTCCTCTTTCTGGCCAAGGCCAAGCCAATCAGGAATAATAGGAACACCTGTGTGATAACATATTTAAGAACAGAAGGTTGCAGCACAGGAAGAATCCCAGCTAGGGAAGAGTAGAGTGAGAACATGGGAACAACAAACTAGACACCAAGGTCAGTGCAGAAGGAAGGGCAGGAGGTGCTCCAGGCACCAGAGCTGAGGCCCTGCATCCCATGGTGCAGACCATGAGGGGGCAGCTGTGCCCCTGCAGCCCATGGAGGACCATGGGGTGCAGAGACCCACCTGCTGCCCATGGAGTAGCCCATGCAGGAGCAGGTGGATGCATGAAGGAGGCTGTGGCCCTGTAGGAGGCCCAGGATGGAGTGGGGTCCTGCCAGAGACCTGCAGCCCATGGAGAGAGGAGCCCACGCTGGAGCAGGTTTTCCCCAGGCAGGACTTGTGGCCCCTGTAGGGGACCCATGTTGGTGCAGGTCATTTGTGAAGGACTGCACCCCAAGGAGAAGTGACCCACAGGACAGTAGTTTCATGAAGAACTGTTGCCTGAGGAATGGACTCACACTGGAGAGGTCCATCAAGGACTGTCTCCTTGTGAGGGAAGCCCACGCGAGCAGGAGAAAGACTCCTCTCCCTGAGCAGCAGCAGACACAAAAACTGACTGTAAGCCCCATTCCCCTGCACTGCTGGGGGAGGAGGGAGAACATGGAAGTAAGGAAGGGTAGGGGGAAGGTGTTTTTAAGACTGTTTTATTTCTCACTCTTTGGCTTTTATCCTTTTAGTATTAAATTTAAGTACTATCCCCACTTTGAGTCTGTTTTGCCCATGAAGGTAATCAGTAACTGACTTCTCTCCCAGCTGTTGTCTCAGTTCATGAATCCTTTGCTGTTTTGGTTTTTTTTCTCTCCACTGTACAGTTGCAGAGGGAGAGTGAGAGAGTGGCTTTAGTGGGTACCTGGCATCCAGCCAGGGCCAACCCATTACAGTAGTAAGGAAAACTTTTCTTCTACATGTGTTAGAGGTTGGGCTGCATGTGCTGGTGGGCTGATTATTTTATGCTATACCAGCTGAGAATATTGGGATTCTTGACTTTCTTAACAAATTCAGCTGTGGATAAATTTTAATGTTATTATTGCAAAGCCTGTTTACACTTAGTATTAAAATAATGCATACTGACTTGCAAACAGTTTGGCTGAAGAATTAGTTCTCTAGCTGAAGCAATGTGTCTTGGTTTAAAGACAAATATTGGTGTGGGAACCCCAGGGAAAGAAACGTCCTCCACTTTTTATTTCCCATGAATACAGAGAGGCAAAATGTGAAGTACAAGTGAAAAATAACCTTGTACTGACAAGGAAATAACAGCAACCATAAGGATACAAAGTAAATGGCTTGCTCTCAAAACCCACGTGGTCCCCCGAGAACAAAAAGGAAAAAAGATGGTGGAGTGTCCTTCCCACCAACCACCCCCCTCTGTCCAACCAAAGAAAAGAATCAAGAGGAAAACAGGGGCAAAAGCAAAAACCTAGGAAAATTAACAAGGAGCTATAGTATCAAACTGGCCACCCCATTAGGTTCAGGTCTTAACTGCAGCAGCAGTATTACTTGGAGTCCCTTTGTTCCCCGCCGCGTGCTGCCTCTGGTACTGGTGTGGCCTCACTTGGCTTGGTGAACTGCAGAGTGGCAGCAGAGGTTGTCCCAGCACGTATGTGTGGCAGGAGCAGCAGTGGTGGTGGTCCCAGGGTGAGAAAGCAGTCCTGGCATGGGTGAACACAGTCTGTTTCACTTTTGTCTTCTCCTTGGCTGCAGCAGTGGGCAGGGGCAACCCTGGACTGCTTTGATCCCAGCACTGTGCTCATCCACTCAGCTCTGGTGTGAAACAGTGGCAATCTGGTGCTCTGGGTGGTGGGTCTGGTCTCAGTGGGAATGGCAGGAACAGCGGGTCTGGCACATCCAGGATCAGTGGCAGCAGTGGTTGGGGTCTCAGCAAAGGATGGCGCCATGTGGACTGTCTAGGCACCAGCTCATGTGGTCTGGGGAGAGAAGAAAGTTTCTGTTCTCTCTCCAGTCATTTTTTTTTCTTCCCTTCCACTACCAACCCTGGCAGAGGCAAGGGTGAGATTCATTCTTAAATAAACTATCCTTCATTACCCTGTTGGAAAAGGGAATAAACCATGAAAAACCTTCTCTAACTATGATGTGATGAAAGTTCTTTTTACTTAGGAGGATGAAAAGTTGTGTGGATTTTCTCCGGTTATGTTGCTTTCTTATTTCTGTTTCAGTGAGATCCCTCATGTTTGTCAGTAAATTTTGCTCCAAATAGTTGATTGGTTTATGAGCATCTTGTGGGACTATATATATATCCAATATTTATGGCAAAACGTAGCTATTAGAGTACTTAATTATCTTTCTGAAAAAAAGTATTTTTTTGTGTTGTAATCACATACATATATATGTGTGTATATACATACATTACATGAGTAAATATACGTGTATATATATACACATACACACATATGCATCATTCAATTATTTGGAGTATGGTCTCCAAAAGGACATGTGTGATGGAGATGTACAAGACAGTCTAGTGGAGAGTGAGAAGAAAATACTCAAACTTTAGTAGCTCATGTTTATAATTTATGAATAAATATACATGAATATTTGGAGTGCTTGCTCAGAAATATTTTGCTGGTAGAATGTATGATCAAAAAAGTTTGGAGACAACTGATTTAGAGAATCAGAAATATATGCAATGGTACTGCTTTGAAATCAGAAGAGTTTCACTCAGAAAATAGACCATTCTGTGGACATTTAGGAGTACATAATGATGTTGTATTTATCATGTTAAATAATATTTAGTGAGCAACGCAGACATCAACATTAGGCAGTCTTCTCTTTCTGTGGTGGCATGTCATGGTGACAGATAAGAGATATTCTTATCCTGACATTTTTTAAGCTAAATAAGTAAACTCAGATAACTAAAATAAACCCTTGAATCAACATTTTACAGAACGTAATAGTATAACTTCTCCCTTAAACAAGTTATTATTGATAGGATAATTACATGTAATTGACCAGTTTTCTAAAGAGATGTTTAAGTGAAAGACACCTTATGCAATGAAGAACATAATAAAAGTATAGTGATAATAACAATTTGATTTACATCCTAAAATATGTATTTAATTGGTAGTTTAGTTCAGATGGCTTGGCATGTATTTACTACTACATTGTCTTAATAAGTTGGCATATGGTGAGTAAATTCTAACTGATGTAAGTCCAAGGACACCCACAGCTGTTGGAAAGATTATCAGCTCTGAAAAAGATGCACAAAAATCTAGATGTGGCTAAAATAAATGTCAAAACAGATTTTAAAACTGGATAGAGATAATTTTTTTCCTAACAACGTATTTTACACTTTTATCAACCTTTGAGTCATGCTCTGAATAGTGTCCCTTTTTGGATAGAAAGAAGAGAGACTTAATGAATTATAGCATCAATGTCCTATAGTTCCAAAGAATTAGAAGAAATGTGTAGGATTCATCTTGAGCAAAGTTAAAATTCTATTGTTCTTCCATGAAACATGAATAGTACTGTTATATATTTGCTTTTAAATTTTTTTTTTTTCAGTAGCTTTAGATTATTGAGGGAGTTTTAGTAAGACAGAAAACATGTTGCCATAAATCCACATAGCATACATAACCTTTGAATAATACCGAATAGGTGCTGTTTAAAGTTCTCATGGCCAGTTGAGGCAGTGTGGAAAGCTTAAAATTGACTATTTGAAGTCTTGAATTTTCATACTGCGTAATGAAACTAGTTAAAATTCAAAAATGAGATACAATGCAATGTAATGGTTTATGATAAATAATGTCATTGTAATTTCTATGATTTCATAACATCAGTGTAGTAATTCAGATGAGATATGGTGTGATTCAGTGTAAAATGATATTGTATTTCTCAGTCAAGTGAATAAGAGGATTTTAGAGACAATGGGTTCTCACAGAAAACTTCACAAAGATTTGAACGGTAAATCTCGGATATATTTTTCTTGTGGTTTTGCTGGTACAAGAGGGCTTTGAACATCACCTGTTTCTGAGTGGAGTAAAGGAAGGTGTTCAGTAAAGCTGAATTCTTTATATCCTTCTGTTCTCCTGTCTTTATCGGGTGATAAAGACAGACAAAAAGGATCTTTTCTTACTGAATTTTTGAACAGAAACAAGGGGATTCTCTTTAGCCTAGCCAATATCTCTGTGGCTGGATTGCTTTGAGAGTGTGGAAGAAGATTCTTGGCCAAATGTCTGGTCTAACTGATATCCGTAAGGGAGCTGAAGTTAGGTATTCCACAACCCAAGTGAGTGCATTAATTATCTTAGGAAACATTTTTTATAATGAAAGAAATTGATTTTGATGTCTGGTGTACTCACCAATGTAAAAATAAATGCCAAGGTGAAATGAAGGAGAGCAGAAACCTGAACCTACTCATCCATTATGACTGTTTTACTACAAATGAGAGAAATACCATCAATTCTGAAAGTATTTGGAAAACACTGGTTTCATCGTGTTGGGTTTTCTCAAAAAAATAAAAATGTTTGGAAAGTTTTTTGGGACAGAAAAGTTTTTCATATCCTGTTATAGGTTAAACACGCCACAGTTCTCTCATTGTCATCATGTAATCCCTTAAGCACATTGTGTCGTAATGATGCTAATGACTGATCCCTAACGAAGAGGAATATCTTTACTGTACTTTGCATCTGACTCTGCTTGTCTGAAACATTTATATAAATAGTTAATCCATTTTCTTTTGTCAGATATGTTTATTTCCGTCATCCATCCAAGACCATCTTTTGTGCCTAGTAAAACAAAAGTTGTAACAGATCTGGCAGACTGAACTGGAACATTTGTGCTGTCTGGTTTTGTAATGCCTTGGAAAAAAACATACATGCATATTATCTTAGTTTAAAGACAAATTCTGGGGTGGAGACTGCAACACATGGGTGACTTTCCCTTTTTTAAAAACCTCTCCCCCTTTCACCAATACAGAGAGACAAAATGCAAGGAGATATAAGTGAAAAAAATAAGAGTTTACTGGCAAGAAATATAGCAGCAACAAAAACAACACAAACAAAATGGTTCAAACCAACAATAGACAGGGGTCACCTCTTAGTTTCCCCCTGCACCCCTCACCAAAATTCCAGGGACAAAGGTAAAACCCAGGGAAAACCATTTGTCAAAAAAAAGTTATCCTATTAAACCAAATGGCAGTTACCCACACCTTGCAGTGGCCCATGGAGGGACAGCAGCTGCAGTTTGGGCTCCAGGCACAGCAGCAGCTCCCAGGGATGGCTCTGACCCTCCTGTAAAGCCAGCAACAGTTCTGGCTTGCCGATTTCAGTGATAGTCATAATTTCTCACAGCTCCAAAGAAGGCAGGGCAGTGGCCACTACCTCAGTGTGCCCATCTGTCCAAAAAAACGTGGTCAAAGATGGTAAAGTTCTGGTTCCTTCCTGGCTGCATCTTCCTGTTTCCCCTCACTCTCTGGCTCCGGTGAAGGTGAGGGGGCAAGGGAAGGGAGGCGGTGTTCAGTTCCTCAAAAACAGTGTTGGAAAAAAGAGAATAAAATACAAAACCTACTTTAATCATGACACATATATTATTCTTATCTCTTCTACCTCCATTCATCATCCAAGCTATAATTCCTGAATTTCAGTTTAATATACTTATATATCATTTATTGCTTAGCCTAATTATTGTGTAAAAATATACAATCTGGTTCTTTGTGAAAATGTTTCCTCTGTGCTGAGATCTTCTTCTCAGAAAACTAATTACCATAATAATTAATGCTTCTTTAAAAGTATTTTATGGTAAGAGATAATAAAATTATTGTTGTTTGTATACAATATTCAATTGAAACTGTATTGTCTGGAAATACTATCACCATTCCCTTTACTCTTCTCTGTATTTCTTCAATACAAAAGTTAAGATACAAAAAAAAAAAAAAAAAGGCCCTGAATTAAACTACAGAAGGGAAGTGTTTCATTCATCAGTGAACCACAGTGTCTAGAAAGAATAAAATAAAGAACATAGGTGATCTGATGAAATTCAATTTCATTATATTGTTCAGCTTTTGCAACAAAATATGCTACATTATATTGATGCTGGCAAATAAAGTTACTGCCATACTGTGAATAGAAGTCTGATTTCTTTACTTCCCATCCAACATCATGATATCTCCAAAACCTTGCTCTTATTCTGTAAATATCTTACATACTTGACATTGAAATTTCTCTATGCACCTTCACAGTTAACATAAAATAACATTAAAGAATAATACAAAATTAAAAATCAATTTTCTTTCATTTTACTTTTTTTCCAGTAATTGTTTCACTTAAACAATGCACATGGAATTTAGATTCCTTATTAAAATGAATAATACTGCTGGTAGGACAAAATAATATTTTTGGTCTAATTTTCTTCTTAATGGTTTTCTGATACATTTTAATTAAAATCACAATGATCATATTCAAGGTATTCTATCAATGTTTTGAGTCTGCAAAAAGTTTTGACCGTTCATGGTATTTTAATTTCTCAAAAGGTATTGTGATACTTTCCAGATTATCATAGAGATGAAAATACATTATTAAATCTTTTGGTTTAAAATACATTATTAAATCTTTTGGTTTACTTTGACAGGTAACTATCTATATTAGGAAACTGAATTAAACACTTCACTTAATATTGTTTTGTTAACCAGCCCATCTTTCCTTTGATCACCATATGAGATATACATTAGCCAAATATGTGCATTTATAAACAATATTTAAGATAAACAAACAAACAAGTCAGTATGAGAGTGACAGTGACATTACCACTACTTTGTGTATAGACTCAAAGATGCAGTGAATACAATTTTCTATTTCTTCTTCTCCTGGTGTACACTCTCACACACCCTAGTAAGCTTGACTAGGAGATGATGTCAACATTACAGACTTATTCTTATGGTGAAAAAACTATTGAAGAATTTGGGAACATCAATTCTAATCCTCTGGAGCTAGACCTCAAGAAAATAAGTTATTATTTTGAACTTAAGTTGAGGTAGGTTTTTTTTAGGGCTGAAAATTCTGAAAAATTAAAAAATTCATCCCAGTCTTTATTTACCATAGTACAAATTGCTCATTTGGGATTTGATCTTGGAAACATTAAGTGCCGCTGTGATTCAGTTACACAGATATTCTCCAAGAGCTGAATCCAATGCCTGGTAAATATCATAATTGTTTTCTTCCCCAGTGAATTCAAAGAGCTTTGCATCAGTCCCCCAGCCATAGCAAAGCCTTTTTCCCCATGTGTTCTTTGACTAATTCTTTGTCTTCATTTTAAACCGGAGCAGAGCTATCTCTTTGTTCTCTTGGTGTTTTTGTGTTTGCCTATTCAAATCCTCCTTCTAAGGACAAAACAAGTGTGTACCATAACTCCACCTGATGCGGAGTGGTGCCAAAAGCAATTCAGGGGCAGTCTTAAGCTGAATGTGGGTGTTTTCTTGGATTTTTATTCACTTTCCTTCTCCTTGAGCATCTGGGTTTTACAATACATACCAGTTTGCAGTGATCCCCAAATTAGCCACATATAAATCTAGGAGAATAGTTTTGATTGCATTTATCTATCTCTACAGTTCTCCAGAACTACAATAAATGGATCATTCATATCAAACTCAAACCATATTGCTTTTGTAACTTGCTGTGCAGTTACAGAACTGATAAAGGAGAAAATACAAGATCTATGTTGTTGCTATTCTGTTAAGAACTGACCCTATGAAATAATAGGTTATTATCTGGAAAAAAAATCTTTTTCAAAAGACTAAGTCCTGTGAAAGACTAAAGTCCTACAAGACTAAATAGTAGAATAGAGAAGGAAGTTAATTACCTTTCTCAGAATTCAAATAGTTTTCTTGGATATGTACATGAACTTTACTCATATTGTAGTAGAAATGAGGCTTTGGAGGAATAATAAACCTGCCACCTGAAAGGACAGCAGTAGTTTCAAACTAAAGTGTCAGGAAACAATAATTTCCAATCTTAAAAGGTTTGAGGAACCAATACACAAAAAGTGACCCTAAATGGTGTGTAAGGAATACCAATGTTCTCCTGAAATATGGAAAGTAAGTTTTCTTTTAAGAGGAATAAAAACATTCAAACAGCTCTGTGAATCCCTCTCCTCAACCTGCAAGAGATTCTGTTCTTTTCTAGGCATCCAGCTGTGGAATTTGGTCTTCCTCTGGCAGGTGTAGGAAGACAGGAGGGTATATTTAAAGATCCTAAGTTATAAAGACTTAAGCAGCATACTTGAAATTCATAATTACAAAGAACTGAATAACTGACCTACTGGAGTTTCTTGGGCTCCAGTTTCTCTTTTATTCAGGAATGATCACTTTGAAGCTAAGTAAAGGTGTTAATGAGATGATGGTGCAGTCACATGTTTCCCCATGCAGTCAGCACTAATGTCTCTATGGTTTTCTTAGAATCCCAGTGTTGTAAACTAACCACGTGGAAGAGTAATGTGCTACATTAGGGAGAATTATCCAGCAACCCATATAATTCCATCACATATCTATTCATCAGAAATACAGAGACCAGACTTTTAAACTACTCTACAGCTATCTTACTATGTTAAAAATTTTTTCCATTGCCACAAAATGATTGATAGAGTTTTTGTAAAAGCTCAAATTTGTGAACAGTTTAAAATTTGAAAACGAAACTTTACTGAAGAAGAAAGAAAGGTTCTAAATTCCTATCAGGTCCCATTCTGAAAAAATATTTCAGATTTAAATGTTATTTTGAAGAAAATATTTTTAAATTCTAATTATTAATTATATAATTTATTTAAACAAAAAATTAAAATAATTATTTAAAAAATAAAATACTTTGTCCTAAAATAGTAAACTATCATTTTCTAGCATGTTGCAATTTTTCTGCTTTTATGACAAAAACAAATCTACTTCTGACATGAAGTAGATTAAATCTATCACATTTTAACAACTGTTTCCAAAACAAGTGCTTCTTTTACTGACATATGTCTCTTGAAGTTTATTCAACAAGCTGTGCTGAAAATAGAACTATTCTATTACTATTTCACTGCTGCCCATATTGCTGCAATATTAATTCACCAGAGAAGAAAAGGCTGGTTTACAGAAAAGAAGCCATTGTGCTAAATAGAGTGAGTTATTAGTAGCCATGAACCCTGAGGAGATTCAAAGCTGGATTGAGATTGACTAATGAGAAAATGAAAGGAATATGGCTCCCATCCTGACTAATTAATCAGTGAAAGTCCCATGCCAGAGTTTTCAACAACAGGGGAAGCCTACTGTATGTTCAAAGTCATACTTTTTAAATCATATTTTTTCCTATTTTGCTCTTTATTTAGTTACTCATGTATTGGCAATCCATTTAAGTAATTTCCAATAATATAGTGTAATAATCTTCTAAGTAAAATACCTTGCATTTAGAAATCTAAATTTTTTTTTTTTGCTATACCACAATTTCAGATCTACTGATTGCATTAGGTTGCTGTACATCATTATTCCACATGCAGGTTTCAAATTCTGACATTGTTACTTGGAATACTCTTACCACATAACAAACTACTAATTTATGTGTTTTCTGGCAATAATCTAGCACCTATCTATGTGGCTATTTATTGTTTTGCTCAACATCTTGCATTAAGTAAGTCTTCAAAAGCTATTGCACAAACATGAGCTGTTTTTTACATTAAAATCTGTTGCATCCAAATACTATTGCATTTATCCAAAATGTAATTTACAGTCAACCTACACCTCCATGGAGAACCTATGGTGTGTAGGAAATATCAAATTTTCTGAGTATGCACTGATAACTGCAAAATATGGATGCAAAGTAGGTCTGATATTCTGCAGGTACTTGTTGATATTAATCATTCTTTTAATACCACTCTTTGTGGACTACTTCTATTTACAACATTGTTCAGACCAGAAGTTAAAAACCTTAAGATGGCAAAACCAGAATGATGTATGTTGTGTCCAACAAGTAGCCACACATATATTCTTTAAGAATTCAGCACCATCCGTGGTGCGTCCCATCATTCATTTGAGCCAATGTACCATATTTTAAGGAAGGGTTTATGACTTCAGCAGATGAGATTTCTATTTTCAATATGATATTCTTTGCATCATTTCAAATTCATTTTCAAAACGACAGGATGGGAGCAATTAAGGAATCCACCTTTTTTCTTTCAGTACCAGTATTCTGGACATAAGGCAGAATGCTCTCCAAATATTTCTTCCAAGTGCATGGCTACTAAACAGCAGTGAGAAGCATAAAGTCACATCAACATAGATGAAGAGGAAAGCAAGCAATTTGGCTGAATGGATGGAAAGCACTTCTCACTATTTTAATCACTTAACACTAGGGGCAATATTCGCCCTTAATTCCGATTTAAATATTAAGCAGTACAGTTTCACCCAGATTGAATCTAAACCATGTGCAAGCTCTGGTTTACCAAATAATAAATCTCTCAGCATCTCAGCTGTAAGATATCTACATTCACATAGATAAAAATAGACCAGGGTTTCGAAATCTTTTGGGGTTTTTTGTTATCCCTGTGGACTGGGGGTGATGTTGCCTATTTTTTGTGTCAGGCCACTTGAGTCATTATGCTTCTAAAAACAGACCATCAAAGAAGGAACTGCTACTGCTCTAATAATATTAACTACATATGCATAATACTTATGCAGGAAGCAGCATAAATTTACTGTAATGCTATCATCTCAGTAGAGGTGTTCCCTCATTATAACAGGATTTCATAGTGTTAATGAGGTTGGTATTCATTTTCCGAACAAAAGTCACTAATATAATAGTTAAGAGTGAGTCGTCTACTTCCCATGCAATTATTTCTCAATAAGAATTTTGCAGTATATTTATGATTAATTTTCCTATTACCTTACCACCTTGCATAATTCACAGCACAGTTATTATTTATTTAGAATCATCTGAAACAAAATTATCAAGAAAAGATAGAAAAAAATGAGTGTAAGTGTACATTTCCAGGAAGGTGTATAGACAATCAAAACAAGTATTCCTAATTATTTCAAAACCAAATTTTAACTCTATTCAAAGATCTAAATTGTTTACAATTTCCTTATCACTACAGAAAGATTTAAAGTCTCAGCATTACTGTAAACCCTATACTGAGAGTATATTTTCATAATTTCTTTTTGTTCGTTAAACTTCTGGGTTTTAATCTAAGCAATATCATAAGTGTAATAGATGTGCCACACAGCACATCCTTTAATCAGCGTGATTGTCTTAATGTCAGCTCTGTTGATCCCAGAAATAAGTGGTAGTTCTTTGAATATTGACTGAGTGCATCTAGCTGGAATAAGGAGCATTTCAGGGGATTACCAAAGGACAAAAAGATGAATGTTACAGCAAACCATGTTACAAGGTATTACTCAATTTGACTTTCACCAAAAACATGCAGAAAACTGTCAGAGAATTTCAGCATGTAACTACCATTACCCTTACATCCTAGAAAAAGAGATAATTTGCAACAAGCCCAAATACTTTATAATGGGCAACTGAAGGATGCTCACATGCCACATATTTGTAGTAGTCAGACATCCTACCTATAAGAAGCAATAGGCACATTAACAATGTCTGCAGGAGAGTCTGCTGTTACATTTCAAATCTGTCTCTATCACAGGAAGTTTTTCCACTGGTTTAACATTTTTCTCCCTCACCAGTTTTCTAAAAGCTAATGTGAGAGGCAAATACAGGAAAAAGTTCTAGGGATTTCTGTATCTTGTCATGGATGGGCTTATCACGTACTCTAAAAAGAAAGTGCAATGCCTACATGTCAGTCTAAGCTTTTTCTCCTCTATCAAACAGAAGTGCATTCTTGGCTCCTTGGGGAGTTTTCTGTTTGCGGTTATGCTTCCAAATCAACACATCATTGTAGGTCAGGTTTTCTGTCAGTTGGAAACGCGATATACAGACACCCGAAGGACTTGCTCTCTTATGCAATGGACTAAAATGATCCAATGTTTTTTCAATAAGCATGGTATAAGTGTCCTGGTTTGTCTGCCAAGAGAGTATCCTAAGGGTAAATTTAAAACTAAAACTTCGTGCTTGCATTAAAAGTAGCCTTTAAAACAAATGCAGTGAGTATTGTACATTTCTGCTCAAGGTCAGAGGCATTTTTGTAAGATTTTTTTAGTGGTTTCTTTTTATTGTTATTTACATTATTATCCAAGAAAATTTATTTTCAGAATATGCATATTTAGATAGAGATATATCCCCAGAGACAATTATATAGTTGTAATAGAAATTACAGTCAAACTCTTGTGTCAGAGAATGAGTATGATTATTCACATGTTGAGGCTGAAGCCAAAGCAGTGACATCCATAGAAGTAAAGTGTACTAACCCAAACGTAATGGCTATTTGCTTGTCTTAGACCAAGAAAGTTGCTTACCTAAATACTGTAACTGTAAGACTGTACTACTGGTAATAGTGATAACCAGCAGCAAACACAGCTTGTTGTAACACAGTGAAACATAAATACACAAACAATATGTAACAAGGACAAAGCACGTGGGACAAGAAAAAGTGCAAACATTAAAATCCACAAGATAAAACCTGGAATTTGAAACAGATGAGAGAGAGTTTATTTCGTGTCTATGTTTACTTGTCTTGTCTTTTTACACTAAAATGATACATTGTAACAAAGAAATATAAAAGATAGCCCTGCAAAATGAGGAAGAAAGATGTCTAGTAGCACAAAAACAGGTCCTTGTCCCCAAAATAGGATGAACTATGCTGGGAACGAATTTGAGCACCATCTTTTTTGGGAGGGGAGGGCATGTAAAAGAAATGTAAAAAAATATCAACAATGAGAGAGGAAAGAAAAGCAAGATAGAAAATGTCCATGCTGCTTCCAGTTCTCCTTGTGGAAGAACTCTCTAACTTCATGACCTTGTAAAAATCAGACCCTGTAGCTGTCAGCATCAGTCACAGGGTATCAGCTCAGTGGTATTGTATACCCACAGCTAATCTAGAGTGCTAAGGATTAATTATATGAATAGTTAGTGATAACAGCTGATAATGAGTAGGTCAATACATAGCATTGGCAATTTATATTTTTAATGATTTAATGTCAATCATCAAAATGGGTTTTTCTTGAAGTTTGAAAATGGCCCAGTTTAAGAGTCTTCCATGATGATAAGTAGTTCCCTAATAGATATTGATATATACATAAACAAGATATTTAGATTTTTTCAGTTGAAATATGATTGATCACAAATGTAAAAGATTTAATTATTCAGAAATTATAGGCAAGGGAGAAAAGGAGACACATCATTCATCTCTACAGATGTTAAGAAGGAAGATTTCTAAATGCTAACAAGTAACACAGTAGGTTCTCTTTAAGGTCTATGGAGATTGGTAAAGGAGGCCAGTGAAGGTCAGGAAATGTCTATATGTCATTCTCATGCTCAAATGTATATTAACATCATGATTACATATTTACTATGCAAGCTAAATAGTTAATGATTATGATGGAAGTTTCACAGCTAGATCTGTGTAGCTACACATATGATAAACACCAAACTCTAGGCAAGTTAAATCCCAGTGTTGCTGGAAAAGAAATATACCAGAAAACAGAACCCAGCAAGATTGTGAATGACAGATAGAATTATGAGCCTGAAGAGAACTTTGCCTAGATTTGCTTCTAAAAACTAGGGAGCAACTGGATGAGAATGCAGATCCTGAAGGAAAGCTGGCTGATGAGGGCCACCGTGAGTAGCCACATGCATTGAAGATGGCTAATCATCAGAAAAGGAAGGACTGCTAATAAATGGATCATGTGCAGCAGCTGCCCAGGTCACACCTGATACCACAGGCTACAAGCTGTCTGTTAAAGAACCCTGCAAGGCAGGGGAGTATTTTTTGTTTTCATACCAATGACTCAGCTGTGATAGCTCCCCTCCAGAAAGGTATTAACACCTTCATATGCAGCTCAAGGGGTCATCTCTGCTAATGGGCCATAATGGACTGGCATAATAGACAGCTGCAGTGACTTAGACCATCGAAGATTCCAAAAATATCTCATGACTCACAATGTTAAATCACCCACTGTGAAACTCCCCAGCCTGGGAGAGGTACTGGGCACTCCCATCTGAACCTGAGCATGTATAATCTTGGAGGTTTGGGACTTCTGGTACCACTCATCAGATCGAGAGGAGGACCAGAACTTCAATAGGACTGTGACTGCCACTCTCAGTAAAACTGCAATTATTACTTCAACAGAACTATGACCATCATCCAGAACAACAGCTTTTCCTTTCCTCTTACTTTGCAGCCAGGGGGGCCACATGGTGCTCAGCACAGAGGCTAATGAACACTGTTCTGTTCTTGACCCAGGGTGCAGGGTTATACATCTGTCTTTGTGGGTTAAAACCAGTTTTCTCTGTATTATTGTATTTATTGTAATCTTTTTTAGTAAATCTTTTTTTAGTAAATCATAACTCTGACTTGTAGTCTCTCTTGAGCTAGGTTTATTTCTCCTTCTGGTTTACTTTTAAACCAGAACAAATTGTCTTCACAAATTCTGATCAGTAAAATTGTAAACTACTAAAAATGATACCATAAAGATAAAAGTTTATAATACATTGTTTGTTTTATCTTTAGTAAAAAAAGTAAACTTCTCTAGCTGCATGGGTATTTTTTTGTAATAAAAAAATAGATAAGATCTCTTATTGCACTAAAAGAAGACCATTTAAAGCAGTGAGAAAACTTAGGTATTAGTTGGATAATCCAGGGTTGATGAAAATCACCTTTGCATGCCTAACTTACTCATTGAAATAATACCAGCAATATTAACAATTTTCTATGAGAAGCCACAGAGACAGCTAAGAGGACGTCTGTTTTTTAAAAAGCAAGACATTAGAAGCCAGAACTTCTATTAACTTTTGTATCTTTTTTTTTTTTTGCCTCAAAAACAATTAACCAAATAGTTGTGAAGACATAGCAGAAAACAAGTGAAATTAGTTACATAAAATAAAATGTTATTTAACAAGTATAAGCATCCACACTTAGGCAAGAATACTCAGCTTTATGAGCATGGTTTAAGGAAACAGAGCTAAACAGTACTTCCACAGAAAAGGTTCAAGGATTATCTATCATAACTCTTACAGAGGAAAATTTGTGGTTTCTAAGTAGCAGGATATTTTTAAGACACACTGCTCCATGTAGGCAAAATCTCACTTGCAGGTTTGTGATCAGGCTCTGATCTTCAATGAAGTTTAGATGAAAACAATTAAAATGCCTAGAGCTGTGGTAATGTCACTCATGAGGAGAGGATGAAAGAACAGAAGTTATTCAGAGGTGAGAAGGATGAGAGGATTATTCTATAGTAGTCTTCTGCTGCAAAGGTAAAGGAATGAAATAATGTCTTATTTTTTTGTCCATAATAGATACTGCAGAATATAATGAGTGTGAGTTCTGGAAAGAGAAGTTAGGAGTACATATAAAATGCTACAATCCTCTGCTGGGATATGAGGCTGGAGTGTGTGACCTTGAAAGGTCCATCCACCTTTACTTTTTCTCTTACTTTTCATACAAAGATAAAGCCAAAATGTTCAGCATTTTAGTTAAAGTAGGGAAATCGTTGGAATTGAAATTTAAGTGCTTTGGATGTGGATTAATTTCCACAAAGGAATATTAACAGTGAATTGAGGAAATGTAGAGCACTCAGCACTGTAATGCAAATAAGTTTGCATATGCTTTTGTGTTTCTATAAAATTAATTACTTCTGTACATGTCCTTATGGTGTGAACTTTTTTGTTAACCACTTGAAACTTGTATCAGAAACTGGTGGCAGATTTATTCATATGTAGGGTGAATGTCACAAATTTGATCAGTAGCATAGATTTTCAAAGCCAACTGCCGAAGATGAAAAGGTAAGTTGTAAGCCTTGCATGTATATGTTTAAAAATTCAGAGACACAAACTAGTTCACTGTCAAACCAAAATGCATGCTGATAAGAATGAGTTGCGGGTGGGTCTCACACTGAAATGCAAAGCAATATTGCAGGTCAGAATGGAAGTCAAAATTACCATTGTTAAAATGCATTTTCCTTGTAAAATCATCCTTCAAATAATTATTTTTCCTCTTTGTATACTTTCTGGGGAAAAAAATGGATTTTCACCTGAAAAGAAAGAGTTACAGTATAAAACATGACTTTTTTTTTTTAAGTGATAGAAGTATTGCATATGCCTTATAAATTATTATAAAAAATGATTGATCTTGAAGAAAATGCCTAACTCAGAGCTAGAAGTAGGTGAAAGAAGTTACATCTCATCCATTACTATACAAATTGTTGAGACAGTTTCACAGTCCCTGAAAGAAATACATATGAAGTGATGAGAGACATCAACTACACAGGGTTACCAAAATAAATTGTATTTCTTTCTTATAATTATGTTCATTTATGACTTGCACACTATTCAGTTTTCTCTAAAAATCATACTTGGCATCTGTAATTATATTTTCAGATGTATTTTCAAACTGCCATGTTAATACAGTTGGGCAACTGTTCTGTTCCATGAAAACAGCCTTCAAAATCTGAGCAGATTGTATATGCATATAAAAAAATCCAGTACTCTTTGCTAGATCTATGATCTAACTGGTTTACATGTCCTACAGTGAGTGTGCTCCTTTCAATACGTGATCCAAATTAATAGGCTCCATTTATGCAACAAAGAATTTCTGGAATAAGTATTTTAGACTTGATGTTCTCAGACATTTATGTGCCTTCTTTTCCAATTAACTTCCAATTGTCTGCAAATACAAACCCAAGCCTGTGAGTTGCAGAGAACGTATACTACTGCTAACAATTAAATATTCCAGCAAAACAAGAAAACTAACAAACAAAACCAAACAACTCCAAACATAAAGAAAACAAACAAACCCACAAAACACAGAACCCAGAAAGATTGTTCAAGCAATTGTTTAAATAAAAAAGAACATTGCCAAAATATTTTGCAGAATGATGAATGACTAACAGAGAGATTAAGAAAAATGAGACTGCCTTCAGATGTAATCACATCAAAATATTAAGGCAGAAGAGTCAATAACAGCAGTTCAAGGTTAATAAAATCACTTGACATAGAGCAGTTCCTGACCTCCTAACTGGACTCAAACAGTAGTACTCAATGATTAGGAATAAATCAGCTCACACAAGTATTCCTTTTAATACTGAAAGATCCCATGATCTCCATACCTTTACAAATGTATTACAGGAGAGAAAAACAAAAATCTCTATTTTTTATTAATAAAATTGTTTAAAATAGAGGTGATCTAATAAAAACAATACAGTATTATATAAACTGTGGGAAGCTTATTCAAGTTGAATATAGATGAGAAAATCATGAAGCATGAAATTTAAACCATAAATCTCTAGTGTTTTTTTTGTTCATCATTTTAATTAAATTGATCAAATTTAGTCCTCTTCAGTGGTAAAATTAAAGAAAACTTAATTGTAAAGGAAAAATTGTGGAAAATCATTGTAATCTTAATCTGGTAATGTACTAGAGCCTAATGGCTGTGAAAACCTGTGCTATACTATGGGTGCTGATCCATTCAAGCAAAGAAACACTACTTGAGCTAAAAATAAGCATACATTCACTTGATAAATACTGTTAAAACTGTAATCTAACTTTTTTTTTCCTTAATTGAAATATTTGGTGATTTTTCTTTAGGTCAGTGATTATATTTTTGAAACTTTGTAATTAACTTGTACTATTTAGATATTTTGGAAATAAATAATTTACAGAAACTTCGTTTTTAAAAAAGAGAAAAATGACAGGAAAGGAAAAAAGTACTACAGTTACTAGTTAAACTCCGCCTTGACTCCACCCGCTATGAATATTGTAATCTAATGATGCAATAATATGAATATGTATGTAATTATGTTGTAATCATTGCCAAAACTGTATAAATTACTCATTCTGACCTAACCAGCTAGGAGCCTGTTTTCCCAGCAATAGCTGGCAGGCTGCCCGGCCGCTTTCAATAAATACCTTGCTGTTTAAAGACTTAAAATTCTGCCTGTAAACAGTTTTTACTCCACCTTTTTGGGCATCACTAGAGACTGCAGAGAATTTTCACAATTGCATAGTTCACTATCATGTCACTCTCAAGCCATGTTTAAAGATGGGATGTTTATCGAGAAATAATCCTGTCTACTCTTACCCTGTACCATGTGTTTGGCTGTGTGATTTTCAACTATCCCTTCTGGAATGCAATGTGTTTCTGTACTGGTAAAAATTATGACTTCACTTATTCTAGAACTTCTTAATCACTTTATTCTAAGGGGGAAACATCTCTATTGGATATTTTTCCTTTGATGGAACCTGGATTTGCAGTAAGAAATTTTAAAATAGGCCACTCACAGGTTCTCCAGTGTGTATTCGTGGAACCACAGAAGTTTAATTTAGCTGTTAAATTTGTACTGTTTTCTGTGCCTTTGGAAATACTAGTATAACTCAGGAAGAGCATACCTCTGATTTGTTTTTTTTATTTCTTTATGTACCTAATGATGTAGTCGTCATCACAGAAACATGGTGGGATGACTCGCATGTCTGGAGTGCTGCTATGGAAGGCTATAAGCTCTTCAGGAAGAACAGGCAGGGGAGGAGAGGTGGAGGGGTGGCTTTATATGTTAGAGACTCTCTGGACCCTGTTGAACTTGAGGTCAGCAACGATAAGGTTGAGTGCCTGTGGACCAAAATCAGGGAGAAGACCAACAAGACTGACATCATCATGGGTGTCTGTTACAGACCGCCCTACCAGGATGATGAAGGGGATGAATTATTCTACAAGCAGCTGGCGGATGTCTCGAAATTGTCAGCCCTTGTCCTTGTAGGTGACTTTAACCTGCCGGATATCTGCTGGGAGCTCAATACTGCAGAGAAGAGGCAGTCCAAGAGATTCCTGGAGTGTATAGAGGACAATTTCCTTCATCAACTGGTAAATGAACCTACCAGGGGTAAGGCCCCGCTAGACCTGCTGTTTACAAACAGAGAGGAGCTGGTGGGAGATGTAGTGGTTGAAGGCCGCCTAGGAAATAGTGATCATGAAATAATAGAATTTTCAATACTCAGAGATTCAAGGAGAAACAACAATAAAACCTCTACGCTGGACTTCCGGGGGGAAGATTTTGACCTATTCAGAAGTCTACTCCAGAGCATACCCTGGGAAACAACCCTTGAAAACAAGGGAGTCCAGGAGGGATGGATGTGCTTCAGACAGGAAGTTTTGAGTGCACAGGAACAGGCCATACCGGTGTGCCGAAAGGCAAGCCGGCAGGGAAGACAACCAGCCTGGTTAAACAGGGAGATTCTGAAGGAAATCAGGGATAAAAAGAGAGTTTATCGACTATGGAAGAGAGGGCTTGCTACTTACGAAGAATTCAGGAAGACAGCTAGATCATGCAGAAAGAAAATCAGGGATACAAAAGCGCAATTTGAAGTTAAATTGGCCACTTCTGTTAGGGATAACAAAAAGTCCTTCTATAAATACATTAATAACAAAAGGAGGGGCAAAGAAAACCTCCATTCTTTGATGGACTTGGAGGGAAACATAGTTAATAGAGATGAGGAGAAGGCTGAGGTACTTAACACCTACTTTGCCTCAGTTTTTACCAGTAAGACAGGTGGCCCTCAAGGCAACTGGCCTCTGGAGCTGGTAGACAGAGAGAGGAAACCAAATAGCCCCCCTGTATTCCAGGAGGAAATAGTTAGTGACTTACTGAGCCACCTGGATCCTCACAAATCTATGGGACCAGACGGGATCCATCCTAGGGTAATGAGGGAGCTGGCAGAAGAGCTTGCCAAGCCGCTCTCCATTATCTTCCAACAGTCCTGGCTCACTGGGGAGGTCCACATGATTGGAAGTTGGCAAATATCACCC